>NC_074713.1:53764229-53954229 GCF_947242115.1 Biomphalaria glabrata | reverse complement strand
ATACTCTCTAACCTCTTTTTTTTCTTTAAAACTACGGGACTTTAAGTCTGTTGGCGTCACTGACAAGTCGTGTGCTAGATGCTAAAAACGCATTTAAAGGTCAAGGGTATTGTATCTTATCAAAAGTAAATATTATCTATCGTAGGACGTCAGTTCTCCTCAGTCTGACACTGATATAAGAGACGAGAAGTTTTGCCTAAACAAAGACACCAAACAAATATATCAATAGCTCAAAACAAACCAAAATTATTTTTTTTTAAATAGCAACATTTGGAATTACCTTAAGTAATAATAATTATAGCTCTCCTATAGCGCTACTTTCATGCTTATAGCATGCTCAGAGCGCGATGGTTCAATATCATTTGTGGACCCCGTTCTGATAACATGTGGATGTTTCTCTACTAATGATGAAGAAAAAAAAATGTCATATTAATAAAGTTCCTTTGGACCTTTCAGCCTGTATACAATGGCGCAGAACACACGACTTATTTACAACATGCCTGATAAACTCACCAACAAAAACATTTAGAATTTTGTTTCTCGGAATATTTGGGCTTCCATAGAAACAAAAGACAGTGACTTTCGAAAGAATCCCAAGTTCAAGGACTTTGTTCGTTTGGCATGTGAGGACATGTAGGATACATGTTTGCATACATGTGTCTACAACAGAGAACAATAGACAACCTGATGATCGTCAAGTTTGAACAATTTCTGACGTTTTTTATTATATCTTATCTTATCTTATATAATACAGACGTTACTTCAAAAAAGAAGATGATTACGTCCTACGCGTCATGCATTCAGTCATGCATATAAACCAATGACTTAAGTTCTGCCAAGTCACTGGTTTTCCTGGCTAGCTCAGGCTATGCTCTAATAGCACTAGGGAAGAAGGAGTATTTGTACAAATTTGTCCTAGCATATGGGATGAGGAATGTGCCTTTATCTTTGTGTCTTTCAGAGTATTTTATAAAATTTTATTTTTGTATTTGAAGATTATGGTTCGGTGTTTTATGTATGATTGCTACTTTACTTTTGAGTCGTCTGTCCTGAAGGCTTTCTAAATTTAGTGATTTTACTAAAGATGTTACTCTGGTTATGTGTGAATATTCGTTTGTTATGAATCTCACTGCTCTATTTTGTGTCTGTTCTAGTTTCTTAATGTTTTCTTGAGTTTAGGGGTCACAAACAGAGGATGCATATTCTATTATTGGCCTAAACACGGTTATATCCAGTAAAAGATTACATGTGAGTTCCTTTTTTTTTTTCACAATAATTAATTTTTTTTTATATTCAGATCACTAACAATGACACACAAAATAGTAATCTTTTTTTTTTTAAGGAAACCTCAGAATTTGCGCTATTCAATTTTAGCTTTGTCGTCATAGGAATCCTTGGGCCTTAAGCCTCTTTTTTGGTCATTATATGCCTCTTTTGTGGACTTTTTTTTTATTCGCTTTCAAAATATTACATTGCAATGTAGAAATCAAGGATTTTTTTTCTAAATTCAGTACTGAAGAGATGACATTGCCAACAACACATAAAACACTAACATACGTTTACGGTTTACACAACAGTTCACGTTAAAATTGTTCATAAACTGTCCAAACTTGACCATCACTGGGTTGTCCATTGTCTTCTGTTGTGGACGAACGAAGTTATTGGGATTTTTTTTTTTAAAGGAAACCTCAGAATTTGCGCTATTCAATTTTAGCTTTATCATCATAGGAATCCTTGGGCCTTATGCCTCTTTTCTTTGCCTCTTTTTTTTTGGGCTTTATGTGCCTCTTTTATGGGCCATCTTGCCTATTTTGTGGGCTTTCTTTTTTTTTTTTTTTTTTTTTTTTAGGTTTTTATTTGTAAGTTATCATAATTCACAAGTATTAAATCATAAACAATTGAAAAGTGATTAACCTAAAATATTATAAAAATAATAGAAATATTATTTAATACCAAAGACATTGGGATTTTTCCAGAACAATTGCCGACAATTAAGAAAAATTTCATCAATATAATAATTATATAAAATATATATGTTTAAACTTAGGTGTTTATATTGTTGCATAACTCCACCCGCATACATAACTGAGTTGATAATGTTATTTAAAGTGGAAACATATTTTCCAGGGCGACACTGATACACCGATGCACCCGCCCAGATCGCCCTTACCCATACGCCATCTCCGTTACCTCCCCCCCCCCCCAAGACATGACGTTTGTGTTATCTGTTGACATCCTGAATGTGTACCTGACATTTGACTTTGGTGTCGGTATAACCTCGGACGTATCTTGACACCAGAAGACGTAAGCTATCTTTTCACGGGACAGTCTTCCCAGTCTTCCTGTCTATGTGTGGCTATTGATATGTGTGTGTGTGTGTGTGTGTGTGATTGTGTGTGAAGGTTGATGCATATTTGTGAATGAGGTTATGAATTAGATATCGTTTGCAATTCGCACCCAACAGCTATCTGTAATGTCAATATTTAAAAAGCAATATTTGTTTCCATTGAAAAGAAATTCTAGAAAAAACAAAATTCTGGAGACTTATGGCGCCTTACCGTTCTTATACCATAAACACACCAGGGTTAGGTCAAGGTCATCGATTCTGTATCTTTGACATCATCAAGTTATCATCGACTCAACATCTCTTTCTTCCTCCTGGTATTTAACTTTGTAGGATAGATTCGTTAGATAGAATCTAAGACAATACAATCTAGGACTGTACTATCTAAGCTCTTTGACCAGGACGCTATCTAAGACAGTACAATCTAAGACTGTACTATCTAAGCTCTTTGACCAAGACACTATCTAAGACAGTTCAATCTAAGACTGTACTATCTAAGCTCTTTGACCAGGACGCTATCTAAGACAGTACAATCTAAGACTGTACTATCTAAGCTCTTTGACCAAGACACTATCTAAGACAGTACAATCTAAGACTGTACTATCTAAGCTCTTTGACAAAGACACTATCTAAGACAGTACAATCTAAGACTGTACTATCTAAGCTCTTTGACCAAGACACTATCTAAGACAGTTCAATCTAAGACTGTACTATCTAAGCTCTTTGACCAGGACGCTATCTAAGACAGTACAATCTAAGACTGTACTATCTAAGCTCTTTGACCAAGACACTATCTAAGACAGTACAATCTAAGACTGTACTATCTAAGCTCTTTGACAAAGACACTATCTAAGACAGTACAATCTAAGACTGTACTATCTAAGCTCTTTGACCAAAACACTATCTAAGACAGTTCAATCTAAGACTGTACTATCTAAGCTCTTTGACAAAGACACTATCTAAGACAGTTCAATCTAAGACTGTACTATCTAAGCTCTTTGACCAAGACACTATCTAAGACAGTTCAATCTAAGACTGTACTATCTAAGCTCTTTGACCAAGACACTATCTAAGACAGTTCAATCTAAGACTGTACTATCTAAGCTCTTTGACCAGGACACTATCTATGACAGTACAATCTAGGACTGTACTATCTAAGCTCTTTGACCAGGACACTATCTATGACAGTACAATCTCAACATTTCTTTCTTCCTCCTGGTATTAACTTTGTAGGATAGATTCGTTAGATAGAATCTAAGACAGTACAATCTAAGACTGTAATATCTAAGCTCTTTGACCAAGACACTATCTAAGACAGTACAATCTAAGACTGTACTATCTAAGCTCTTTGACCAAGACACTATCTAAGACAGTACAATCTAAGACTGTACTATCTAAGCTCTTTGACCAGGACACTGTTTAACCAGTTATTAATTTCATCATTCATCATTTCTGCCTATGGTCATATCTGGCTTGAACTCTGTCCTGCGACGTCTCAACCTGTGGGACTTTTAGATCCAATAGCTCGTTGCCACGTCACAGCTCATGACGTCAGAGTATAATAGAGCCAAGACATAAGGGGACATGGTCAGCAGAGGAAGGGACGAAGTTTGACCAATGCTTTGAAATACATGGACAAGTTAAATAAGGCCAAGGACTCAAATATTGAATTATCTCTGTTGCTAATAGAAATTACTCCGCGCTATAATCAGAAGTAAATAATTAACTTCTCTAGGGTTACAAATGTTTTATATATCTATTATACACCTGTATATCAGGGGTTCTCAGCCTGTGGGTCAAATGACAAATGGTCAGGGAAATTTGGATTTTGTCTATTCATCATTGGAAGTTTTTTTTTATGCTTTTTTTTAGCGGCACCTTCACTTTCACCTATCCCTGGTCTACTGGGCCGTTGAGGCACCACACAAGATCTGCCAACCTTCTTTCTCCATTCTTCTCTGTCATTTGCCCTTGATAGAATTTCATTCTGATACTCTTTCTGAAATATAGAAACCTGCCTTTTTAACTGCCTGGGTGGACCACATAAACTGTCTTTGTCACCAATATTAAATTTAATTATGAGCACAAATGTAATTATCTGTAAACGAATAAAAAGTTTATGGTTGGGGGTCGCAACCTAGTGGGAAATTATATTAGTGGGTCGCAGAACTAGTAAGGTTGAGAACCGCTGCTGTATATGCTTTAAAAAATACATATCAATTCTTCCATAGTCTGATAATACTTAATAGACTCGAGACTTGTATATTTACAAGAGTCTTCGCAAGAAACATAAGCTAATAGTCCTCAGAAAAACATTCTTCCTGTTTAACAGAGTTACGGAGCTTTGTTATGGCCATTTTTTTTCTTTTTTTTTTTTTCACATTGGTTCAGTTTTTAGTTACGCTGTTAAAATCTCGACTAAAAAGCCAGTACCAAAGTATGAGCAAGATATTCGACACTCTTGTATCAGACTACACCTGCAAGTGATAGTTGGATCTCCCTATCAATCTTCAACCAAGATAAGGATAAAGAAAGAGGGCCCCTTCGAACTATCCTACGATACTACAGTCACTTTGACTAGAAGATGATCTGTCAGGCTGTCACTATCGATAGCACTTGCCACTTCGGAACACACCTGACTTTCACTCGAACAGGTAGATATGTCAATCTCGATTGAGTGATGGCATTGAAGGGTGGATAACAGCACAGCACTGAATACGTAATTGAAATTTTACCACTGGCTACACCCGTTAGAATAAAAAATTAAAGTTCCCTCTTTCAGACCTTGCGATCTAGTGGGCAGACGATGTAAAGGTCATCCGTTTCTGTGGCTGAAGGTTAACGAGGTTGTCATGAGAACAGCACAACGACCAACTGCATTTACTTTTCCCCAACTGATGTCATGTACCCATTAGGGGCTGGGTGGACTCAGGCACCAGGGGGATCCCAAAATTAAAAATCCCAATCTTCACCAGGATTCGAACCCGGAGCCGCTTTGCCGCTCAGCCACCGTGGCTCTTCTACGCCCGCTATCTAGAGCATAATAGGTGTTGTTATTGTTGTTTCCCCTGTAATGTAATGTAAATATGCGCATTATATTAGTCGTATCTCTGTGTTGGCCGCATTGATTTATATTTAGTGAAAGCATACCTGTGTATTGAACTCAAACTGTATTGTAACATGTATGCACTACGCAAAAACAGCAGATTTCTGCTTAGGGCTTTTGCAAGAGAGGATTTAAGTCTCTCAAGACCTCATTCAAATTGAGTTTAGTAATGGGGAAGATTATCATGATTGATTGACTACATTGTGGCTATCTGTCTATAGTTTATAAATTATATAAATATCTGTGTAGAATAACTTCTAATTTGTGAAAGATTACATTTGTTTACCTTTGCATATATTCAGCATGTAGTTGTTATTTTTTTAACATCAACTAAACAATAATTATATATCAGACAGAATTTAGCTTTATACATGAGTTCTATAACTTGTACTAGCATTAAATTAAATGAATTTTGTTATTTTGCACAATGGTCCATCTTTTCTTTTACCATCTCCTTTTCTTTAATTCATTATATTTGTTTTATTACCTCCCTTTCTTTAATTCATTATTTTTTTTATTACCGCCCTTTCTTTAATTCATTATACTTTTTTTTTTAAATACAGAAAGTCGTCGTCTTCAATGTACTTGCTACAAAAAAAAAAGTCGCGATTGACTTCATGCTCAGTCTATGTTTACTGTCCTTTACTGAATAGATCGTCGTTTCGCTGTCCTTACAGAAACTTTGTCCTGGCTCGTCCTAAAACAAAATTATTCCAAAACAAGTCTGTTTATGTTTGGTCTTCAATTATGTCCCGTTTGTGTTTAGTCTAGCGCGGCGACACTCAAAGGCGTCACCATTCAGAAACGGGCCAGGCACAACTGGCCCACAACACTAGCTGTCAAACAAATTGTAATTATACAAACACCTGATCACAGAATAGGTACAGCCTGGTCTAAGTTCTCCTTTCCGGCCCCATTCTCCCGTAAAGTAAATCCCCGACCCCCTTTCTTAAGTCTTCCCCAGGGTCAGGTTGGGGAGGAAGGTCAGAACAGTTTCATTGGGAGGTATGAAAGTGATGCTTTGTACCTGAGTCTCACTCACCTGGTCCTGGACGGAGCAAAACTCAACGTTGGTTCGATTACTTTGTCGTCAATCAGAGGTAGCAGCTCTTTCACTGGGCATCTTACATGAGTTAACTCTTTCTCTCCTAACTGACGATACCAACGTTGATTCCACCAGAATGTGGTGAATAGTTACGGAGAGAAAGAGTTAACACACACGCGGAGAAATCTAGTCCTGGAGGTGATTTTAAAACATGAAAAACATAAACAATACTTAAAAAAATAAACAAGCTTATATTATCGATTATTTGGGATTATTTATTTTGTGATATGAATATTAGCCTAGACATACAGAATCCGTGCGATTAGAAATATTTTTACCAATTGTCCTTAATGAAAAAATGTTTGTAAAATCTTTGACATGTTTCGGATGTTCCTTCCGAGTTGAAGATTGTTTACTTCCTAGTCAAAACATCCCGCGGGACGACGGTGGATGGGAGCGGGCAGGGTTTGAACCCGGGACCATCGATAAATGCAAACGAAATTCCAGGCGCAAACCGCAAGACCATGCAGCCATCCTATGCGCTATGATCGTGTCACTTGTCTGGACCAGTTGTGAAAGGGGGGAAGGAAGAAGGGCGGGTCTCTTGGTGAATATTTACATGATCGTCTTTTTTTTTCTAAATCCATAAAAAAAAATGTTCACTCAGGGCTCAACAGTCCTTAAGGGGACTAATTAAACGTATACCACCACATCTGTCAAGTACGATTTCTTTTCCTTGTTCAACGTACTAAACAAAATAATTAATTACCAACGGTTAATTGACTCATTGCTTATTTCTTTTATTGATTCTCGTGTTGTCAGGTAAAAGAAATAATTGTGCAAAATTTCAGCTTGATCCGAGACTGGGTGTGGGAGAAATAATGTGTACAAACTTTTTACCATACAGAGTGAGTTGATTTAAGCTTTGTAAAAAAAAAAGGAAAAGGAGGGGGGGAGGGAATACCATCGAAGTAAGAAAACAAGTTTCGGTTTAGGTATGAAAAGGGCGTATGGCGCTATCTTTCCCCTAGCTTCCGCGCCCTCAAGCGACAGATCATAGCTAGCATACCTCAAGCCGCCTGAACTATTACGGAGCGGTTGCCAAACAGATTCATTCACACCTTCTCCGCGTTGGTTCCCCAAAGATTACATTTTCCGCTACATTTACCTGAAGTAATTAAAATCTGGTAGCGACAAAAAAAAACAACAAAAAAAAGCATATACACGCACCCACGCTCGTACAAACAGAGTCTGGGAGATCAGGTGCATGTCGAGAACTCTAGGTACGACCCTAGGGGCGTTTTCAAGATGGACAACGTGTGTCTACTCTCGTAGTGTGAAAGTTGACATTCAGATTTCATAAAATTGTGACAGTTTCAATTGGGAGCTGAAATATATTGTTGTAACTCTCTAAGGCAAGCACTCAAAGTAAGACAGGTTGACAAGAGTAAATGATGTATTTATTTAGCTTAACTAGTAGAAGCATCAACAAATAGTAATAGTTACTAGTTAGACTTGGACTTCTGCTATAAAGTCACAGGGAGTAATATGTCTTAAGTTCTAAGAGTCCTACTTCATACCAGAACACAGAACAGACCACCGACACACTTCCCAGTGTCGCTCCAGGTCTCCCACTCAGTTTCCTAGTATCACACAGGACAGCACTCAGCACCAGACTGTTCAAACTCCCATGACTTTTAGCCGGCTCACAACAGTCCTTCTTCCTGTCTCAATATGTCTTTCACTAGTCGTGTTCAGTAGTGCTCAGATGCGCACCATCAGTGTAGCGCGGGAGCGGGGTTACAACAGTATTATTTGTGTTGTAGGTGTTTATCAACGCACCTACTTGATGAGTCTTCTAAAGGTAGATAAGCCCTACATGTTTCGGATGTCCCTTCAGACTACGTCCTAGCCTAAACCTTCAGATTACATCCTAGGCTAAACCTTCAGATTACATCCTGGGCTAAACCTTCAGATTACATCCTAGCCTAAACCTTCAGATTACATCCTAGCCTAAACCTTCAGATTACATCCTAGGCTAAACCTTCAGATTACATCCTGGGCTAAACCTTCAGATTACATCCTAGCCTAACCTTTCAGATTATATCCTAGCCTAAACTTTCAGATTCCATCTTAGCCTAAACCTTCAGATTGCTTTAACTTACTTACTTAGACTTAGGTCCTCCCGGGCCGTTCGGTGCATTGGGCAGCAGGCTGTCTCCATAAAGATCTGTCATTGGCAATGTCTGAAGCCTCCTCCCACCTGGTGTCCACTGTTCTTCAGATTACATCGTAGCCTAAACCTTCAGATTACATCCTAGCCTAACCTTTCAGATTATATCCTAGCCTAAACTTTCAGATTCCATCTTAGCCTAAACCTTCAGATTGCTTTAACTTACTTACTTAGACTTAGGTCCTCCCGGGCCGTTCGGTGCATTGGGCAGCAAGCTTTCTCCATAAAGATCTGTCGTTGGCAATGTCTGAAGCCACCTCCCACCTGGTGTCCACTGTTCTTCAGATTATATCCTAGCCTAAACTTTCAGATTCCATCTTAGCCTAAACCTTCAGATTACTTCCTATCTAAGCCTTCAGATCACATCTTAGCCTAAGCCTTCAAATTACATCCTGGGCTAAACCTTCAGATCACATCTTAGCCTAAACCTTCAGATCACATCTTAGCCTAAACCTTCAGATCACATCTTAGCCTAAACCTTTAGATCACATCTTAGCCTAAACCTTCAGATCACATCTTAGCCTAAACCTTCAGATCACATCTTAGCCTAAACCTTCAGATCACATCTTAGCCTAAACCTTCAGATCACATCTTAGCCTAAGCCTTCAAATTACATCCTGGGCTAAACCTTCAGATCACATCTTAGCCTAAACCTTCAGATCACATCCTAGCCTAAACCTTCAGATCACATCTTAGCCTAAGCCTTCAAATTACATCCTGGGCTAAACCTTCCGCTGGATGACGGCGGATGGGCAGGGTTCGACCCTCAAGACCATCGAACGACAGTCCAGAGTGCATACCACTCGACCAGACTTACATACGAACAGTGAAAGAAAGTATTTTGACATTGGGCTTGACCTTGAGGGAAAAACCAGATGGGTGTGGGGTTCTCTCCCTCCAATGAATCAAGCGAACCCTCAGAAACACTGCTAAACTTTATTGGATGTTGCTACAAGAGACTAAGTCTCACCACAAAGCTCCAGATCATGGAATCAATGTTCGTATCTGTGCAGTTTGCACAGCTGGCGGCAATGTGAACTAAATATGCATTGGGGGGGGGGGGGGGGACAGAGTTGAATTTTAAAAATAATAGCGACTAAATAGAATATGCTGGTGATGAATCAGTGTAGACCCTCAGCTTCAGGATTCAGTTCGAATCTTTTTGCTTTCTTAGCCAACTTAGCCGTAACAAACTTCTTTTATTGGGGAGGGGGGGGGGGGGGAGGAAACAATGTAGACGCCAATTTGTGCTTTTGTTCAGATAGGGTGCCCATAGTTAAACAGGGCAAATATTGAGAGATGGCTGTTGCTGTTGTAAGTGCTGTTCTAAGTGCTGTTGTAATCCAAAAATTTTTTTTTACTTGAAACAAAAATCATGTAAAAGTAGTTATACCAAAGCCCATCAAATCCTGGCAAACAAACATTTAAGATGACAGACTGAAAAAAAGATAAGGAAAAGAGAGAGGAAGGAGAAAGAATAAAGGAAAACAAGAGGAATATAAAGAAATGTTGAAAAAGAGAGAAAGAGCGATAAAAAGAGATAGAAAGAGACGAAAGAGAAAATTAGACAGAAAAGAGATAGAGAAAGAGAGAAAGAGGGAAGATAAGGGAAGAAAAAAAAAGACACAGAAAAAGATCGGTAGATATAGATATAGAAATATAGAGACAATAAGGAAAAGAGAGACAAATAGGAAATTAGAATTAGAGGAAAGAGAAAGAGAGAAATAAAGAAACAAATGAGAACTATGGAAATAAAATTTGAAAGAGATGAAAAAGAGAAAGCAACACTAGAAAAAGAAATGACAAAATAGAGAAAAAGAATTGGGAAATAGAGATGTACAGATGCTATAGTATTAACAAAAATAATGAGTCTTATAAGCAACAATTCTTAACGCTTAAAAACTCCTACAGAACCAAAAACGGAGAGAGATCGCTGACTAACTGCGTAACATTTCCCGTTTCTACGGCGCTCTGCCCGCAGGATATTTACCCAGATTATGTCCCGTACGGTCCCTTAATCCACACTTTCTTACCGGGAGAATAGTCGAAATAGAGTTCGCTTCGTTCAAGAGCTAAACTCTATTATCAACTCCCTAAACCCCCCTCTCCCTCCCTCACCACCCTCCACCCGCGCCCCATGCTTCTAATTTCTTCAGGGAGCATATTCCCTCATGTAGAAAAGGACACACACACAAAAATATTATTTTTTTTATACGAGAGTTTTTCTTTATTGAGTTTGAGACGGTTCTCTAGGGCCCGTTTTTTTTTTTTTTTAACCAGGGCAATGATTGTTTACATGTGAATGGGCTATAATCTACCATTTGGTCGGTGTGTGTGTGGGGCGGGGGGGGGGCATGGGTTTAAGGCGTAAAGAGTTCCATCAACGACCCTTTGCCATTGAGCGTATCGCTTTGCTGGATACATGGCTGTGTGTATTCATTTACTTTCATAAAAGAAACAATTTGCTCAATGTGATGTAGCACCCCACGAACCCTCGAACCACGCCCGTGAACCCCCCCCCCCCAGCGAACATTTCAACGGCTGGATGTGACGACGATCGTGACTTGCACGCGAGGTCATAATAAATCCATAAAGAGTAGCATAAATTGTATGTGGGGATGTAGCTCAGTGGTAGAGCGTCCGCTTTGCATGTGAAAGGCCCCGGGTTCGATCCCCGGCATCTCCATTTTTTTTGCATGGACTTCATTTCGTTTGTTTTGATCATTATCTTTGTCATAACTTTATAACCCCCATTTATAAGGCTAAATCGTGACTTGCACGCCAGGTATTAGAGAAATACATTTTTTTTTGCTTATATGCTTAACTAGCCTGACATTACCCGCGGCCTGCGGGTCTTAGTTTGTGTTTTACAAATCTAGTGGATTGGATTTAGATGCATGTTAAACTTAGCTAATGATCCTTTCAAGTTTTTCTCTTTCGCTACGAAAATAAAATTAGTTTTGCGAAAATGGGTTTACCCGAAGCCGATACACTCATATCTATTAAAAACGAAAGGAGCGATAGATGAATAGGATATAAAGTACAATTAAAACGGGTTTACCCGATTTGTTCAATGAATGGGATTATAAGTACGTCAGGACGTCTAAATTCGCAGATATGTGGAACGAATTTATGGAAAAATGCTTTTGAAACACAAAATTGAAGGTTAATTTTATTAAATAAAATATATTGTGTCAAATGTGTCAAAATATTTTGTGTCATGTGTCAAAGTAAAAAACTATATGTGCAAATTTTACTTTTTAAAAGTAGATCTAGATTAAAATCCTTTCGATCTTTTCTCATTTCAACATTGTAAACAAAGCCTAGATCCATAAAATACTATAGCTTTAATAGAGTCGGTCAACATTTTTTTTTTTTTTTTTTAGGATACATACACTACGGTCTAAGTTAGTACCCAAGGAACATTTCTGCCAAGTTTTATCAAGATCGGTCAAGGAGTTTTTATTTCTATTCCTAACATATATACATACATACCCCTTACTTTCTACTTTATAGTATATATATGGAAAGACAAAGGCTTAGCCCTCGGCACCAAAATCAGACTGATGCGCTTCCTGGTCATGGCCACATTTTTATACGCTTGGGAGTCTTGGGCGCCGACTGCAGAGCTAGGGAGGAGGATCTTACCAATGGAATTGAGGCGCTATGGAAGGATCCTTGGTATCACATACAAAGACCGCATCACAAACCAAGAGATTAGAGACAGGGTTACTGCAGCGATCGGACCCCAAGATGATCTGCTAACTAGTAACTAAAGTTTAAAAAAAACAAAAACGCAATCTTAAAGTCTATGGCTATATTACAGAATCTTCGGGGCTCGCAAAGACCTTCCTTCAATGAACAGTACCAGGAAAAAAAAAAGAAGCAGACAGAGAAAGCGATGGGAAGACAACATAAAAGAATGGACGGGCCTGCCATTGAAAGAGGTTCGAACTAAGGCTTAATACAGAGAGGAATGAGAAAGACGGTCGACGCGTCTTCCTTGGTGCCCCAACGGTCAAACACATTAAGAGATAGGTAATGGTACTATGTAAATGTGTGGATGTAGCTCAGTGGTAGAGCGTCCGCTTTGCATGTGAAAGGCCCCGGGTTCGATCCCCGGCATCTCCATTCTTTTTATTTTTTATTTCGATTAATTGCTTTTTTGGTCACTGTCATCACTTGGAAAAATAATAAGTTTAACCATGACCGACACCCAAGAATGTATTTAGATTCGGCTTTAAGCTATTTGAGATATCGGACCCCTTATGATTCGGCAGTAAGCTATTTGAAATATGGGACACCTTGTGATTTGGCATTAAGCTATTTGAGATATGGGACCCTTTGTTATTCGGCAGTAAGCTATTTGAAATATGGGACCCCTTGTAATTTGGCATTAAGCTATTTGAGATATGGGACCCCTTGTGACTTGGCATTAAGCTATTTGAAATATGGGACCCTTTGTGATTCGGCATTAAGCTATTTGAAATATGGGACCCCTTGTGATTTGGAATTAAGCTATTTGAAATATGGGACCCCTTGTGATTCGGCATTAAGCTATTTGAAATATGGGACCCCTTGTGATTTGGCATTAAGCTATTTGAAATATGGGACCCCTTGTGATTTGGCATTAAGCTATTTGAGATATGGAACCCCTTGTGATTCGGCAGTAAGCTATTTGAGATATGAGACCCCTTGTGATTCGGCATTAAGCTATTTGAGATATGGGACCCCTTGTTATTCGGCAGTAAGCTATTTGAGATATGGGACCCCTTGTTATTCGGCATTAAGCTATTTGAGATATGGGACCCCTTGTTATTCGGCATTAAGCTATTTGAAATATGGGACCCCTTGTTATTCGGCAGTAAGCTATTTGAGATATGGGACCCCTTATTATTTGGCATTAAGCTATTTGAGATATGGGACCCCTTGTTATTCGGCAGTAAGCTATTTGAAATATGGGACCCCTTGTTATTCGGCAGTTAGCTATTTGAAATATGGGACCCCTTGTTATTCGGCAGTAAGCTATTTGAGATATGTGACCCCTTGTGATTCGGAAGTTAGCTATTTGAAATATGGGACCCCTTGTTATTCGGCAGTAAGCTATTTGAGATATGTGACCCCTTGTGATTCGGCAGTTAGCTATTTGAAATATGGGACCCCTTGTTATTCGGCAGTAAGCTATTTGAAATATGGGACCCCTTGTTATTCGGCAGTTAGCTATTTGAAATATGGGACCCCTTGTTATTCGGCAGTAAGCTATTTGAGATATGTGACCCCTTGTGATTCGGCAGTTAGCTATTTGAGATATGGGACCCCTTGTTATGCGGCATTAAGCTATTTCAGATATGGGACCCCTTGTTATTCGGCAGTAAGCTATTTGAGATATGGTACCGACATAAATAAATGCATTCCTTTGCTTTTTCTTTAAAACAATATTTGTGGGCTCCTGAGATGTAGTTTATGTTTCCAGTAGGTAAATCCGGCAATGGCAACACCATGACATCATTTAACTTGGTGAGACACCCCAGGACAGTAGACGAATGAAAAATGTAGCGATAATACGTAATAACTTTAAGGGAGGCAACTCAAGGAGCAGGAATGTTTATTCACAGGACATCACAAATACATTATAACCTCTATCTCTAGCACAGTCTTTTCACTTCGGCTCTAGAGTTGGGCAGGAGTCGTTCTCTTCTTCCCAATGTTGACACCCTTCTGTTTGGTTTCTAGAAGTGCGCACCTTCTGCACTAGCCTGGGTGGCGGTGCGCATGGCAGGGTTATAACAATACGTAAGATACGAACCAGTACGTAGTTTGTTACATGACAAGCCTCTTGTCGCTCCTGTCGTCGTTTTTTTATATATTTTTGTTGGCGTTGTCGTCATGGCTGTTGATGTCATTTTGGTGGCGTTGGTGATGTTGATGTCATCTTGGTGTTGTTGTTGATGTTGTCATCTGGGTGTCGTTGGTGATACTGATGTCATCTTGGTGCCTTCGTGGCTGTTGATGTTATCTTGATGTTGTTGTTGATGTTGATGTCATCTTGGTTTTGTTGTTGATGTTGATGTCATCTTGGTTTTGTTGTTGATGTTGATGTCATCTTGAAGTCTTCGTTGATATTAATATCATCTTGGTGCCATCGTGGCTGTTGATGTTATCTTGGTGTTGTTGTTGATGTTGATGTCATATTGGTGTCGTTGGTGATGTTGATGTCATCTTGGTGTTGCTGTTGATGTTGATGCCATCTTGGACAACACACACAGCACCTGTGCCTCCACAAACATATTTATCCGAATTTCGATTGGACAGAAAAGTTGTTTTGTTTTTTTACGGTTGGGAAAAATGTCGTAATTAAGAAGTGTCCCGCTTGTAACATGCTTGGAATAAGTAAATACAGTTCCGGATTTACGACAGTGTGTCTACCAAGGACCTTACCTTCCACAAACTCAAAAAAAAAAAAAAAAAAAAAAAATTTAAAAAGTACAACTAAAATATGTATATTAAATATTTATTTTAAAAATAGTCAAGCTAGATTAAATACATAAGACCGCCGTTTCTCTCTTTTAAAATATAGCATGCTTTTAGATTGAAGTATTTTCATTCATAACTGTATGTTTATTATAGCTTTTGAAAAAATTGCAGCGGCCTTCACAAAAATCCTGCCCCGGGGCCTCCACATGCCTATATCCGGCCCTGACTACATTTAGTAACTGCCAAAGTTTATTTCGGTAACGGACTTTGGTTTAAAATGTAGTTGCCAGATTACAAAGAAAGATAATTAATGCGCAGATTAACGATTTAGGCTCTGAAACTTCTAACGTTGGGAGTCAAATGAGTTCCCTTGGTTATAACTCGGGATGTAGCTCAGTGGTAGAGCGTCCGCTTTGCATGTGAAAGGCCCCGGGTTCGATCCCCGGCATCTCCAAATCTTTTTCTCATTCCTCTTAGTTTTTTTTTAATTCAAGAGTTATTAAAGGCAAAATAATCACATTATAAGAGGTACGAAGAAGGAGAAATCTATTTCAAAAAAACATTTCAAATATTTTTTATAAAATAACAATTAAATAAACAAGAAAAAAAAGAGCAGCTGATATGACTACATTATCTTTAATACAAATTAATTATTGTTTTGTCATTTCATTATTCAATTTATCTTATCTCATATAATACAGACGTTACTTCAAAAAAGAAGATGATTACGTCCTACGCGTCATGCATTTAGCCATGCATATTAACCAATAACTTAAATTCTGCCAAGTCACTGGTTTTCCTGGCTAGCTCAGGCAACTCATTCCATGCTCTAATAGCACTAGGGAAGAAGGAGCGTTTGTACAAATTTGTCCTAGCATATGGAACGAGGAATGTGCCTTTATCTTTGTGTCTTTCAGAGTAATTTCTGGGATAAGTATTTTCTAACATTTCAAACTTTTAAAATAAATGATAAATAACAATAAATATATAAATAAGAAATATTTGTGCCAAATTTCCAGCTTGATCCGAGATGGAGCGAGGAGGCAATAACGCTGACAAACCTTTTACAAGACTGACAGACAGAAAAACAGAGTGAATTGATATAAGCTTTGTAAAAAGAAAAAAAAAGGCGTGAACAGGTTCTGTATTGTTTTCCATGCACCTGCCCGTCATTCCATTATCTTGACCAACGTCCATCTACCCCAGGTACAACAGGGCAGCTCCTCTCACACAAACACACACACACGCAATCACCAGAACAAAGAACTGGTCACACAATTCCATTCACGGTTTCTCACATTTCATTGTGGCAATGGGAAAGAAACAGTTCCTTTTTCCCGCCAATTTTTAGACAATCGGACACAAAAACATTAAAAAAAAACTTGGCCGTAGGTCCAAGGGGAGCTAATTTCACGTCTGATAAGTCCGCTGTTGAGGACGAACAATGAATCAACGAACGTAGATGACCAGGCCGATGGTTGGAGAACACTTGTAAGGGCATCCGTCAAAACACTTGTTGAAATTAACCAACAAATGCAGAAAAAACTGGCAACAATAAGCAGACGACGAGAGCGTGAGAAATCCCGTCAAATCTTATTGGCCATATTAGGTCGTGAATACATTCTAATTTTAACTTAACTAACATATATAAAAGCCTTATTTATACAAATAACGTTTTTTTTTTAAGCTGAATATCCGACTTATAAAATAAACCACACAGTAGAAAAAAATAATGCCAAATAGAAGACCTTTTGAAACTGTGGCTTTTTTATTTCTAGAGTATTGTGATTCGACGCTCTGACACTCGTTTGACAATATTGTGACACTTAGCTTACCCCCTACACCCTGGGTGGAATTCTAATTAAGGACGCCCCGAGACTAGGAGAAACCAAAGAGAACGTCTAGCGCCATAACAAAGACAAAGATAAATAAAGGTCCTCATACATCAAACATGTGCTTACATCTAGACACATGAAGGTCCTCATACATCAAATATGTGCTTACATCTAGACACACGAAGGTCCTCATACATCAAACATGTGCTTACATCTAGACACATAAAGGTCCTCATACATCCCACATGTGCTTACATCTAGACACATGAAGGTCCTCATACATCCCACATGTGCTTACATCTAGACACATGAAGGTCCTCATACATCCCACATGTGCTTACATCTAGACACATGAAGGTCCTCATACATCAAACATGTGCTTACATCTAGACACATAAAGGTCCTCATACATCCCACATGTGCTTACATCTAGACACATAAAGGTCCTCATACATCAAACATGTGCTTACATCTAGACACATAAAGGTCCTCATACATCCCACATGTGCTTACATCTAGACACATGAAGGTCCTCATACATCCCACATGTGCTTACATCTAGACACATGAAGGTCCTCATACATCCCACATGTGCTTACATCTAGACACATAAAGGTCCTCATACATCCCACATGTGCTTACATCTAGACACATAAAGGTCCTCATACATCAAACATGTGCTTACATCTAGACACATAAAGGTCCTCATACATCCCACATGTGCTTACATCTAGACACATGAAGGTCCTCATACATCCCACATGTGCTTACATCTAGACACATGAAGGTCCTCATACATCCCACATGTGCTTACATCTAGACACATGAAGGTCCTCCTACATCCCACATGTGCTTACATCTAGACACATAAAGGTCCTCATACATCAAACATGTGCTTACATCTAGACACATAAAGGTCCTCATACATCCCACATGTGCTTACATCTAGACACATAAAGGTCCTCATACATCCCACATGTGCTTACATCTAGACACATAAAGGTCCTCATACATCCCACATGTGCTTACATCTAGACACATAAAGGTCCTCATACATCCCACATGTGCTTACATCTAGACACATAAAGGTCCTCATACATCCCACATGTGCTTACATCTAGACAGACGAAGGTCCTCATACATCCCACATGCGCTTACATCTAGACACATGAAGGTCCTCATACATCCCACATGTGCTTACATCTAGACACATAAAGGTCCTCATACATCCCACATGTGCTTACATCTAGACACATGAAGGTCCTCATACATCCCACATGTGCTTACATCTAGACACATAAAGGTCCTCATACATCAAACATGTGCTTACATCTAGACACATGAAGGTCCTCATACATCCCACATGTGCTTACATCTAGACAGACGAAGGTCCTCATACATCCCACATGTGCTTACATCTAGACAGACGAAGGTCCTCATACATCCCACATGTGCTTACATCTAGACACATGAAGGTCCTCCTACATCCCACATGTGCTTACATCTAGACATATGAAGGTCCTCCTACATCCCACATGTGCTTACATCTAGACACGAAACGAAATGCTTGGGCTTGGTATTGTTGAAGGTCAGTGTCTCATTTCTGAGACACAATGTGAAAATTTGTAAGGGTGGTGTGCTGGTCGTTTCAGATCTGCAACAGGTTGGGGTTAGGGCGTGGAGACGAAAGGCCCAGGAGAGATCTGAATGGAGGGATGTGTTGAAGCAGGCCGGAGCCCTCCATGGGCTGTAGCGCCACTGGGATGAAAAGTTTCTCAGTCTTTATCAAACTGTGGGCGAGGCTTGTGTTCTGTACCATTGCATACAGGCTGAGAGCAGTGGCGTTGCTTGGGAGGGGGAGAATTTTAAAAAAAAATCCAACGGGACCCCCACTTGAGGAGTGCTCCCTAAATGAGTGTTTTTACAATAAAAATTAAATATAACGCAAAATGTAGGGGCAACCCAAACGATGGAAAATTCCTAGCTACGCCACTGGCTGAGAGATCCAAAGGAACTTTATTGCTCTACGTCATAAGTAGAGAAGCCTTTACAAGTTGACAGAGCGGGCCCCGCTTTCAAGATGTCCATGACTGTCATCTTGACGTCAAACCAAGATTGAGACTAACCGACATTGCTGTCAGCTCATGGGGAATTTAGTGTCAGTTTCGTATCTTATCTTATAAAATACAGACGTTACTTCAAAAGAGAAGATGATTACGTCATGCATTTAGTCATACGTGTTAACCAATGACTTGAATTCTGCCAAGTCACTGGTTTTCCTGGATGGCACAGTAAACCCATTCCATGCTCTAATGTGCCTTTATTTTTGTGTCTTTCTGAGTATTTTGTTATGTCTGGTCTGGCCTTAAATTATTGTAATCCCCAATGACAATAAAGCTACCATTTAACACCTAGAGATATTTGTAAAATGTTTTACATGTTTCGGATGTTCCTTCAGAGTTGAAGATAATTACTTCCTAGTCCAAACCTCCCGCAGGACGACGGGGGATGGGAGCGGGCAGGCTTTGAACCCGGGACCATCGATAAATCTGAACGACAGTCCAGCGCGCAAACCGCACGACCAGGCAGCCAGCCTGTATGTATGTTTAATGGTATGTTTTATATATATATATTAGGAAACCTCAGCATTTGTTCTATTAATTTTTAGAATATTCCTCCTAGGCCTCTTTTCTTTGCCTCTTTTGTAAGGTTTTTTTTTTTTGCGCTTTTTTTTGGGCCTAATTGCCGTTCTATGGGCTTCTTTTTTTTTTCCTTTTAAAAATGTCCACATTTTACAAACATTAAATAGTAATGAATTAAATAAAAGTATGAAACATGATTAACTTAAAACTTAATTATTAAATAAAATAGTAAATCTACGTGAATAGTAGATAGTAACTTGTTCGAGATTAATTAAACAACTAAATATTGACTTGTCTTGTGAGAATTATTTTCCTCGTCTTGGTTGTCTGTTAATAAACTTTGGGTCCATGTGTTGAATATCTGATGGAGTTTAGGTTGGCTGCCTGGTCGTGCGGTTTGCGCGCTGGACTGTCGTTCAGATTTATCGATGGTCCAGGGTTCAAACCCTGCCCGCTCCCATCCCCCGTCGTCCTGCTGGAGGTTTGGACTAGGAAGTAAACTATCTTCAACTCTGAAGGAACATCCGAAAACATGTAAAACAAGATATTTCTTTTTAGTTTTATTTATTATTCAGTACTGAAGAGATGACATTGCCAACAACACAGAAGACACTAACATAAGTTTACGGTTTACACAACAGTTCACGTTAAAATTGTTCATAAACTTTCCAAACTTGACGATCACTGGGTTGTTCATTGTCCTCTGTTGTAGATGAACGAAGTTATTTGGGATTCATTCGGAATGATCTGACCTTATTTCCTATGGAAGCCCAAGAAACCTTGTTGGTGCGTTTGAATTCTTAAAACTGTTTTTATGTACCACAAAGGGAGCTAATCAACGCAAAAAAAACCTGTTCATGTACATCACTCAGTCATAAGTCCAACGCCAATGTATACAGGCTGAAAGGTCCAAAGGAACTCTATTACTATGACCGCTTTCCCAAATCACTAGTAGAGAAGCCTCCACAAGTTGACAGACCGGTACCGGTTTCCAGATGTTCACTTTTCGTCAACCCAAGATTGAGGCCACACAGCATTTTTTAAATTCAGTATGGACCTCATTCACCAATCGTAAACAAACAAAATTTAGTCACGTGATCTTATTGACAAAACAATGGAAAAAAACTGTCACGTGACAACCATCATGAATTAAACATGAGATCGTAAATTATATAGACGAGATAGAGCACCACGTTGCTAAATGTTGTTTGTTTACGATTGGTGAATGAGGTCCATTGAAGAGATGACATTGCCAACAACACATAAGACACTACCATAAGTTCACTTTAACATTGTTCATGAACTGTCTCAACTTGACCTTTTTTTTTGTTTTTTTTAAATTCAGAAGAAGATTTTTCTTGCTAAGCTGATTCCCACATGGATGAATGGGTAATTAATTTCACGTTTGTATTATTTTCCAAGATTATGTCCTTAATATGGTGTCCAAAAATATGCATTGGAAATTTCAAGATATATGTGCACATGATAGCCAAAAAAAAAGACCTCGTTAGATATAGATTATTATAGATATCGGGTAAATCCGTGCCAGTGGGTATCGTCTGGATAATGTTGTCATATTGTAAGTTGACTCCATTCATTAGAGATGCGCTAAGATACATTGACATTTAGCGCGTATTTGCTGCGTGAGTGTGGCGTGTTAGTGCGTATATGCATGCGAACTGCGTGTGTGCGTGTGTAGCTGGAGTGGGTTGTGGGCGGAGAGACTGGTCACGTGGTTCTTACTCGCACTGATAATTTAATCATGGGGACATAATCGTAAGGCGGGAAAAAAAAAACCCCAACAACAACAACACAGGTGATGCTCTTCTGTCTGGAAGTGATGACGTCAATCAGGCGTCATTAGCTGGCAATTAACACGCGACTCTGATATGTAATTTGGTTGCGATTGATTCTAGGCACGTGTTTTAGTGTCACTGCATGTGTGTGTGTTTGAGAGAGAGAGAGAGAGAGAGAGAGAGAAGGAGAGTGTGCTTACGTTTACAATAGGAAATGGTCGCCCCTTTTGATATGTTCAAGTTGTGAAATATCGTCAGGAGGGTGCTTGTAAGGTAATAATACGCAGTTTAAACCCCCTGGAACAATATGCTTCAAGGCAGAAAGATTGTCAGTAATGCATTTATGGTATGAAATTAATTAGTATTTTGTAATTTGTTCTGATATATTATTTGAATCATATAACTGATTTTTATTGGCCATGATATATTTACATATTTCATATTTATACTTTTATGTTTATAATTTCATATTTATACATAGTATAATTACTCTTTCAGATTTATGCTTTCTACGTTTTAGGATGGGAAATATATTTGAAAGTTGTCATAAGTCTGGAAAATAAAACAATGAAATAAAATATTAATGTCAAATCCCATGTGTTCAGACCTCGTTGAGATATCCAAAAAGTTTCGAGATAAATCCCGTTTATGAACCTTTGATCCCGTGGCCAGGATGAATGATTCGCTTTTCACTGACCCCTCTGTCTGGAGGCCCACTTCAACTAGATGATCATTTAATCCCATCCGTTTGTTCATGGGGTCACAGTCCCCATCCTAGGCGAGGTCAGAGGCCGATCCCGCGTGGGACTAACTCCATATTCCTATAATGTACAATGGCGTCTTTGCTCTTATGGACCGGGCTGGTGAATGTATCAATGGATGCGGACTGGTTAACAAGTCTTTCTTCCATCTTCACCAAGCGCCAGTACACTCGCTAAAGCAGAACTGAGGTAGCCTACTGGACGCCCTGTTTCCTCTCGTTCTTAGACGTTCCGTTTCCCACGGGCGGACGTTTCCACAGAGAGCGCCACGCTGAGGAGACGGGAGCTTGAATCACCCGTGTCTTCAGACCTCACACTTTTCTTTTGAAACTCCAAAGTGTAGGGAATGGAACAAAGCCTAATTCTATAAATGACCAATGCATGACAATACATAACAAATACTGACCAATAAATGACAAATACTGACCAATACATAACAAATACTGACCAATAAATGACAAATACTGACCAATACATAACAAATACTGACCAATAAATAACAAATACTGAGCAATACATGACCAACACATAACAAATACTGACCAATACATGACCAATCCATAACAAATACTGACCAATACATGACAAATACTAACCAATACATGACCAATACATAAGAAATACTGACCCATACATAAATACTGACCAATACACAGCAATTACTGACTAATGCAAAACAATTACTGACCAATACATAACAAATACTGACCAATACATGACCAATACTTAGCAAATACTGACCAATACATAAATACTGACCAATACATAAATACTGACCAATGCATAACAAATACTGACCAATACTTAACAAACACTGTCCAATACATAACTAATACTGACCAATACATGACAAATACTAACCAATACATGACCAATACATAAGAAATACTGACCCATACATAAATACTGACCAATACACAACAATTACTGACCAATGCATAACAATTACTAACCAATACATAACAAATACTGACCAATACATGACCACTACTTAACAAATACTGACCAATACATAACAATTACTGACACATACATAGCAAATACTGACCAATAAATAACAAATACTGAGCAATACATGACCAACACATAACAAATACTGACCAATACATGACCAATCCATAACAAATTCTGACCAATACATAACAAATTCTGACCAATACATGTCTTGCGTGTATCAGAAAATCTCCTGAACGATGGTTTACTTAATCAAAGATTCACACAGACTCAGGACAGTCAAGTGAAAGCGCTAAATCTGACTAAATTACATATAATTTCAGGAAGTCTTTTTCCATGGTAGACCAGTTCAAGCCTCTAATTTTTAGATTAGATGGTAGGACGGGGGAGGAGAGGGGGACAACACTAGAAGACTATATTGATTATATCAGTAAGCATTATCTATAATTTAAATTATTAATATTTCTTTACCTTAATTAGAAATTTTCTGTACACGAAACCCCACATCTCTCTTAGGCCGGGTTTATAAACAAAGTGTTTGACAAGGATTCGAACTAGGCAGAAACAGGTATTTTCGTCTTCCGCATCCAACTTCGGTCTGGCCACTAAATTACAGCTTGACCACCTGGGTGTCCAGTCACCCGTAACCTCTTAAATGATCTTACTATTTATCTGTAGACAAGATGATAACTAAATCCTCACCCCCCCCCCTCCGCCCCGATGAGCTGCTATTCTTAGTAACTTGGGAAGAAAAAAAAGAGTTATTTCCCATGACGATGTTTTATATAGCTTTTTTTTTTTCCTTTTTTTTTAGTTTTTTTTTTACCTCCAGGAGTTACTTCCCATTCAAACATTTATTTTCGTTTCAGGAAAACTAAAAATAAAACGGTCGGTGAATGCCAGGGGAAGATAACTCTAAAGACAACGAAGCTTATTAGCGAAATGTTGAAGCGACCTGGCATTCGTGGAGTTAATTTCGCGGAGTAGCTGGGGATTTACCCCCTCATGGCGGCGCCCCTGACATCTCTCTCCCAGCTATCTAAAGAACACAAACAGACAGGTCAGAACGGAGTGTTACTGTTGCTAAAGATTTTTGAGTGTTTTCTGAGAAATGTGGTCACCGTAACGTGGTTACTGGAGGAGTTGTAACTTTCTTATCATTAGATAATAGAAGGCTTGCAACAGGTCAAGGCAATATAAGATAAGTGATATAAGATAAGTAATAGTATAAGACAATAAAAGTGTATACACAGATCCTAATAATACAATGGAGTAATGCACTGCCTAGAGAGACAGAAAGAGAGAGAGAGAAAGGGAGAAAGAGAGAGAGGAAGAGAGAGTGAGAGAGAAAGAGAGAGAAATTGAGAAAGAGAAAGTGAGCGAGAGAGAGTAAGAAATAGAGAGAGAGAAAGAGAGTAACGAAGAGAGAGAGAAATAGAGAGAGAGAAAGAGAGTAACAAAGAGAGAGAGGAATAGAGATAGAGAAAGAGAGTAACAAAGAGAGAGAGAGAAATAGAGTGACAAAGAGGGAGAGAGAAATAGAGAAAGAGAAAGAGAGTAACTAAGAGAGAGAGAAAGAGAGAGAGAGAAAACGATAGAGAAAAAGAGAACGAAACAAAGAGAAAGAGAAAGAAAAAAGAGATTGACAAAAAGAGAGATAAGGAGAAAGAGAATCATAAAGAGAAAGAAATGAGAAAGTGAACAAAAGAACACAAAGTGACAAAGCGTAGAAAACTAAGAGAAAACAGAGAGTCAACTTAGAGATACTGCACAGCGAAGATAAGAGAGAGTCAACTTAGAGATACTGGACAGCGAGGATAAGAGAGAGTCAACTAAGAGATACTTAACATCTTGGATAAGAGAGAGTCAACTAAGAGATACTGCACTGCGAAGATAAGAGAGAGTCAACTTAGAGATACTGGACAGCGAGGATAAGAGAGAGTCAACTTAGAGATACTTGACAGCGAGGAAAATAGAGAGTCAACTTAGAGATACTGGACAGCGAGGATAAGAGAGAGTCAACTTAGAGATACTGGACAGCGAGGATAAGAGAGAGTCAACTTAGAGATACTTGACAGCGAGGATAAGAGAGTCAACTTAGAGATACTGGACAGCGAGGATAAGAGAGAGTCAACTAAGAGATACTGGACAGCGAGGATAAGAGAGAGTCAACTAAGAGATACTGGACAGCGAGGATAAGAGAGAGTCAACTTAGAGATACTGGACAGCGAGGATAAGAGAGAGTCATCTAAGAGATACTGGACTACGAGGATAAGAAAGAGTCGAGGATGGATAGATAAAGCGACAAATGGGAGGGAGAGACGCGGATGGATGGAGAGTCAAGAATGTGAGGAAGACAGAGAGGGAGAGAGTCGGAGAGGAGAACAAATAATGGAGAGACAGGAAGAGAACAACGTGGATGGAGAGAGAGACACACAGAGGGAGAGACCGGAAGGATAGCAAGAGGCGGGAGAGATAGGGAAAGAGATACGGACTGATGGTAAGACTATTCTAGCAAAGTAGTGCAAGATTTTCAGAGACCTGAACCCTAGCCATTACGTTTGTAGTCTTGAGCTGTCAACGCTACACCTTCAGCCAGGATGGTTTAGATCTCTGGCGCTACTTACAATGTAAGTATTTTAACCTCAGTTCTCCTGTTAAGAAGGCGATAGCTTCTGCTCACGATATGTAGATATTCGATACCGTCCACTTAGCGCAAACAAAATCGTATGTCAACATTTGCGGTGGAGCCGAAACACGGGCGGTATCGGATAACACTGTTTAGCCGAGTACCGACAGCGCTGCTGTGTCCGCGACTACTGCTGTTTGGGTTGTGTACCCTTTTCAATGTTTTCTTGGAGCTCTGGCGTAGGGACTATTTCTGCGTCTGTTTTGTTGTCCAATTCCACAGAGAAAACACAAATTTGGACCGATAATAGGATTGTACTTACGGATACAAGGATGCCATTGGATTATTTCCAACACAAGATTTAATTCTAGAACCCATAAATGCATGACGTCATAATTCTATTTTTTTTTCTTCTTTTTCCATGACGTCGCTAGTCCAAGTAGATTGATTCCCTTGGCCCTTGCCTCGTATGTGACGTGGGATGCTACTTCATTGGTTAACGCAAGCTCTGACAAAACATGGTACTTGCTTAGCTGAAGCCTGACCCTGTGGTATGCGCTCGGGAATGTCGCCATGATGGTCCCGAGTTTCAACCCTGAGTTATGGAGTGTGTTTGTGTATGTAGGTTTAATGTGTCTGATAAAGTTTTTTAGTACGTTAGCTGCAGATGCGTGGATAAAAAAAAAAATTAAAGTAAAGTTCCCCCTTTCAGACCTTGTGGTCTATAGGGCAGATGATGTAATAAAGGTCATCTGTCTCTGTAGCCTACGGTTTATTAGTGTGTCATGTGGCCAGCACAACGACCAACCGCCTTTACTTTTCCCCAACAATGTCAGGTACCCATTAGAGCTGGGTGGACTCAGAGGCGCCAGAAGATCCCGAAATTAAAAATCCCAGACTTCACCAGGATTCGAACCCCAGTCCCCGGTTCGGGAGCCAAGCGCTTTACCGCTCGGCCACCGCGCCTCCAGATGCGTGGATAAGGGGATAGTTATTGATAGGGAACGTATTCAATGGCGCAGGACACACGATTTATACAAAACGTTTTGCGTTGAATAGCCTTTTCTAAGTACACTTGGTTGGACTTAAAGGCATATACAATAGGAATTCATGCCTGACAGCTGGTAAACGCACCAACAAAAACATTTAATATTATGTTTTTTGGCATGTTTGGGCTTCCATAGAAACTAAAGAGGGTGACTTTGAAGGGAATCCTAAGTTCAAGGACTTCGTGCGTTTGGCATGTGAGCACAAGTATGATACACGCGTCTACAACAGAGAACAATAGACAACCATGTGATCATTAAGGTTGAACAATTTTTAAAGTTAATTTTTTTTTATTTATTTTTTAAAGGAAACCTCAGAATTTGCGCAATTCAATTTTAGCTTTATCATCATAGGAATCCTTAGGCCTCTTTTCTTTGCCTCTTTTTTTGGGGCTTTATGTGCCTCTTTTATGGGCCATCTTGCCTCTTTTGTGGGCTTTTTTTTTTTTTATAGGTTTTTATTTGTAAGTTCTCATAATTCACAAGTATTAAATCATAAACAATTGAAAAGTGATTAACCTAAAAATATAATAATAGTAATAGAAATATTATTTAATATCAAAGACATACTACCTAACCAATGAACCCCCTAAAGACAGAAAAATGATACAAGTATCCTCTACTCCAGAACAATCAACACAGTATCAGATATCCCTGACCCCCAACACCCTATTTCTGGAAAACTACCTGAGCATTGTACAGGTATATGAAAATCAAACTACATAATTCTCTACCCTAAAGTCCATTATTTTTCTAAATGTCGATTCTAAGTGACTAGGATCAAACACCTTATTATTATGTAGACATTTGAGCCAGCTAGCCCAAACAAGATTCCTGCATTCGGAAACAATAATCAAGTTAAAGTTATGTATCATTTTATTTTTTAGTTTTGGCAGCTTGTTTAAAATAATAGACAAGTTAAAATTTACATAATTGCCACAGTTTGCTTCCAATAAGTCCCTTACAGTACTTCTAACTTGAGGGAATAATGGACATTCCAAATACATATGTTTCTCATTATCAGCATTTTCAAGATGGCATAATATACATTCACGGTCATTTGCCCGTCTTCTAACCATAGGGGTCATCCCAAAGATAAGTCTATAACTTAGGGGCCTTAACCAACTTAATGCTCCTAATAGTGTTTTTAAATATAAAGCTTCTAATTAACTTGTTCAGCTTGTTTATGAATTTAGGAGGTGGCTCTGTAATGTTAGCCAAATAGACAATCTTTGGAATGACCAAACTATTTATCAATACAGCTCTACCAAATATTGTAGAACCTGTGTGCTGATAAAGTTTAATCAAGTTTGAGGCTTTGACAAAAATATTCTCCCACTGGTCTTTACAATAGAACAAAGGATTACAGGTATTGACAATACCACAAATCTTGATTTTATCAACTATTCTGAAAGCGCAATTCTCTTTGAATTTCCATTTCCCTAGTCCCATTACAGAGGATTTATTTATATTTAATTTTGGGGTATTCTAGTAATTAGTATACGAACGAATTTAACCAATTAAAAAACCTTAAGTAATAATTCATAAATATAAGAAATTTGTGTTTTAGATTAGGTTTTGAATTTGTGGCCTATTATCAATGTGCGCTTACATCAATCTGAATATAAACTACTTGATTGATATAGTCCCGTAACTTTAAAATGGTTGGCCTATAAAAAGAGCAGCTCGGCAGCAAAAATGAACTAGCAGACGACGAGGCTACCCGTTGACCTTATTCGTTCTGAACGTTAACCTTCATTGTTGAGAAAACATGGAACTTTCTGTTTTGTCTGGTGTGTGTGTTTATTTGTTTTTGGCAATGTAATCTTCTACTGAAGTATAAAAAAAAATAATTGAAACAAAAAAAAAAAAAGAATTAAAAAAAAAAGATTCAAAGTGTTCAGTACTAAAGAATCAATTTTCCACACTTTTTCGCCTGTAGCACAAAAATATTTGTGTAGAATTTAGTTGGTAACAAAAGGTCATTCAATAGGGCGACCTTGACCTTGTTAATTTTGTCTATTTCTTTCAAAATCTTTCCCGATCTTCCTTTTTTTTTTCATTTTCTAAATATTTTTTTTTTCTATAGGTTCCATTATATCACCATCACATTTCTTCATGGCGCTTTCCCTTCTTTTCTTCTCTTTTGCTTTATTTTAATTGCTTAACCGGATCTTAAACATCAAAGCGTCTGCAAAAATCTGATTACTGTGATTAACGTTTAGTGTGAATATCCCTAAAGCCAAAGTGATGTCTTTGAATATGGCTACACGTCAAACCTGTGAACCGAATATGGCTACACGTCAAACCTGTGAACCGAATATGGCTACACGTCAAACCTGTGAACCGAATATGGCTACACGTCAAACCTGTGAACCGAATATGTCTACACGTCAAACCTGTGAACCGAAAATGTCTACACGTCAAACCTGTGAACCGAATATGGCTACACGTCAAACCTGTGAACCGAAAATGGCTACACGTCAAACCTGTGAACCGAATATGGCTACACGTCAAACCTGTGAACCGAAAATGGCTACACGTCAAACCTGTGAACCGAAAAAGGCTACACGTTAAACCTGTGAACCGAATATGGCTACACGTTAAACCTGTGAACCGAAAAAGGCTACACGTTAAACCTGTGAACCGAATATGTCTACACGTCAAACCTGTGAACCGAATATGTCTACACGTCAAACCTGTGAACCGAATATGGCTACACGTTGAACCTGTGAACCGAATATGTCTACACGTCAAACCTGTGAACCGAATATGGCTACACGTCAAACCTGTGAACCGAATATGGCTACACGTTAAACCTGTGAACCGAATATGTCTACACGTCAAACCTGTGAACCGAATATGTCTACACGTCAAACCTGTGAACCGAATATGTCTACACGTCAAACCTGTGAACCGAAAATGGCTACACGTCAAACCTGTGAACCGAAAATGGCTACACGTCAAACCTGTGAACCGAAAATGGCTACACGTCAAACTTGTGAACCACAAAAAAAAAAAAACAAAGACTAGAAAATGTCGCCCTGACATCAAAACACAAACACTTGTTAAGTAAACGTCGCGTGACACTAGAGCAGAAAGGAAACAGTTTAAAAACAAACCTGGAGTCAAGTTCTGGAGGTCGTTAAAGTCAACTGCAGCTTTTGCAGGTGCATCGCTCTTTTTTTTTTCTGCAAACTTTTCGGCCATATCGGCAGTACCAGCTACTAATCACTGACCCAAAAAGTCCCAAAAAGCCCGTGGAGTCTGGGAGCACATGAGGCGCCCTGACCGCACTTCCCCGTGGTGGAGGCTTTCCAGGCCTGAGCAAGCTATTATAGCACAGTGCAGGGCAGGCCACTGTCCTGTTGGCTCATATTTCTCGCGGCTATGGCCAAATTTTGATTCACGGTGCCCCCGCTGCGGGGAAGAAGAAGAAACCGTGCCTCATATTCTGTTTGACTGCCCCAGACTTGCTGATCTCCGTCTCGACAGGTCTGGGAAACCCAAAATTCTCGACCTGTATGGCGACATTTATGCACTACGCAAGACAGCAGGGTTTCTGTCCAGGGCTTTTGTAAGAGAGGATTTGAGCCTCTCAAGCCCTCACTCCAATGGAGTTTGATGATGATGACGATGATGATGATGATGATAATGATGAATCACTGACCAGTTCAAAAAGTAGAGTACCCTTTCAAATTTGTTTCTGTAGCTTAAAGTTAACGAGGGTGTCATGTAGCCAGTACAACCACCAATCGCATTTTTCTTGTTCCCATCTAATGTCAAGTGCTATTTTAGTTGGGTGTGCTCAGGGGCGGATTCAGACTCCGGAAATAGAAAGTCCCATTCTTCACCAGAATTTGAACACAGTAGACAGTAGACCTTAAATAGACCATATCTACTTTTTTATTGACAATGTAAAGAAATGACCAGTGATTGTTGGCTTTGCAGGACCACTGCGTTGTAACAATTAGAAACTTAAGTGAAAAACAAATAAAAAATGAAAACCTAAGAATATAATACTGTTGTAAAATAACAATATACCCTGTTATTACCCGATAGAGGGGATAGGGATAACTTAAGTGGCAGAGACATTCGAGACAAGAAGATACTCGTTACCCGTCTGCAGACCTTCGTCACAAGGAAATTCTTTAGTGGAGACTGTTAAAGGGAGACTACAGTGAAATTTATTCGTCAATAAGCAGCAGTTCTACTGCTCCAGACCTACATCACAAGGAAATTCTTTAGTGGAGACTGTTAAAGGGAGACTACAGTGAAATTTATTTCCCTCTATCAAATCTCGACCCTGACAATGCCGGAGAATAAAAATTCGTTTATTTATATGATAATAGTCTTAATTTCATTGCTCGCAATGACAAAATATGAAATTTGGATGGCTTTCTGGCCGAGTGCTATTTTCTCCGACAGTCGCCACGATAGTCGCGGTTTCGAACCCTGCCCACTGCCGCCCCAAGCCGTTCTGCTTAAGGTTTGGGTTATCTTATCTTATCTTATCTTATATAATACAGACGTTACTTCAAAAAAGAAGATGATTACGTCCTACGCGTCATGCATTTAGTCATGCATATTAACCAATGACTTAAATTCTGCCAAGTCACTGGTTTTCCTGGCTAGCTCAGGCAACCCATTCCATGCTCTAATAGCACTAGGGAAGAAGGAGTATTTGTATAAATTTGTCCTAGCATATGGGACGAGGAATGTGCCTTTATCTTTGTGTCTTTCAGAGTATTTTATTAAATTTTGTTTTTGTATTTGAAGATTATGGTTCAGTGTTTTATGTATGATTGCTACTTTACTTTTGAGCCTTCTGTCCTGAAGGCTTTCTAAATTTAGTGATTTTACTAAAGGTGTTACTCTAGTCAAATGTGAATATTCGTTTGTTATGAATCGCACTGCTCTATTTTGTGTCTGTTCTAGTTTCTTAATGTTTTCTTGAGTTGAGGGGTCCCAAACAGAGGATTCATATTCTATTATTGGCCTAACCAAGGTTAAATAACATTTTAGTTTTATGTTCTTATTTGATTTATAGAAATTTCTTTTAATAAATCCTAATGCTTTGTTTGATTTTTTTGTAGTTTCATCAATATGTGGATTCCATGACAGTTTTTCATTTATTATAACACCTAGGTATTTTGCGTTTTTAGTCTGTGTTACTGGTTTGCCATGAATAAGATAAGTGGAATTAATTTGTTTTAGTTTTTTTGTTACTCTTAACAACTGACATTTTTCTGGGTGGAAAGACATGCTCCAATTTGATTCCCATTTCTGTAATTCATCTAATTCTCTTTGTAAAATATCTGTGTCTTGTGTTGTTTTTATTGTTCTATATATTATGCAATCGTCTGCAAATAATCTGACTTTTGTTCCTGAAGTAATGCAATTTGGTAAATCATTTATGTAAATTAAAAATAGTAGTGGACCTAAGACTGTTCCTTGAGGTACACCTGAGTTTACTGTTATCGGTTTTGATTTAGAGCCATTTATTATTACAGTTTGTTCTCTCCCTATCAGAAAGTCTTTAATCCACTGATGCAGTGGACCATTAATGCCGAAATATTTTAATTTTTTAAGCAAACTATGGTGGTGAACTTTGTCAAAAGCCTTAGAAAAATCTAGTAAGATAGCATCTATTTGTTCACTATTATCTAAACCTTTTGAAAAATCATCAATTAGTCCTATTAGTTGTGTTTCACATGATCTATATTTCCTAAAGCCATGTTGGTATGGTGTGAGGACATTATGTTTGTCTAAGTGGTTAGGGTTAAGAGATAATACTCTTCATTTCCGAAGGTGGATAAAAAAAAAAAAAAAAGAGTACAAATCAAATACAACCAAAATAACTTTTGCACCCCACCTTGTCTACACCACTGTAAAAATTTTATTTTTTTTAAATTGTCCGCATATTACCAAAACACCAATTATAACCGAAAAAGAAGACGCCATGACACCAGAGAAAATAAAAAACAACAACTCTCCAAAAACGAAACAATTCGAAAACGAGTCTGACATTGAGTGGGGGAGCTGCCGGTGATGCCAGCTGCACCTCTTGCAAAGCGCATCATCTTTCTGGATGTCCAGTCAAGCAGAAATTGGAATCACCTTCAGGTTAGCGATATCCCCTCTGGCAGTCGGGCAGTTGAGTGTCAAACATATCTCACGTATTTTTTTCTTAATGGGCTTTTTGGTGACTTAACCGGAAGATGTTTGTTTTTATGGAGTATTGGCTGTATCATCCGTCTCTCCCTTGTAGCATGTGTCAGGAAAAAGACGCGTTGTGCGCATGCGCTGTTGCTAATGTGTTCATGTTTTGCTTTTCAGATGTTTATTCATAAATGCCCGTGTCATCCATATGTGGATAGTCGTATCCGTGGAGATATTATGCGCAGGCAGAGAGCCCGATGTTTACGGCTGAGGTATTTCTCAGAGAGGGGTCACCACTAGGGATTCGAAAGAAGAGAGACGATACTCTTCAACGGCCAAGAAACTGACTGATTGAGAGATAGGGATTAGTCATTTTTATTAATTTCAACATATTGCATTTCACACGCCCAAAAAAAAATGCATTGTAATTTAAAAAAAAAATCAATACCTATTTTATGTTGAATGGATATTCCATATAGACATTCATGTCAGACTAGAATATAGGCGAGGTCGTATTCAACAAATAACAACTGCAATACACAGACTAAATCGACATTTGTCAGTATGGGGATGGAACCTGTGACATTAGTGTGATTTGCTTTTTAATATGCGTAGCTTTTTTTCCACTTTATTTTCCAGAAAGATACATTGCAAAAAAAAAAAGAATTTTATGGTATCACAACAACAAATGTAAAAACTTTGTTCAGAAATTGTTCATAGTTCTTGCGTTCATTTGCTTGTCCTTTTTCTCACCCTAGACGCGTGAAAATCCGCATACATCTTACATGGGCTTACATCTCACACGAAATGCCTGATCTCCGTAGTTTTGAAGGTCAATGTCTTTATTTTCTAGTAAAGTCCAACAGTTCTGGGACACATACACACACAGAAGTGTTTTTTTTTATGCATGGTGTGTTGTCAGTACTCAGCCATTCTGAAACGGGAAAGGGAGGGGGGGGGGAAGGGGAGGCTTGTGTAAAAAATTGTTCATAAACTGTCCAAACTTGACGATCACTGGGTTGTCCATTGTCCTGTGTTGTAGACGAACGAAGTTATTTGGGATTCTTTCGGAAGGATCTGTCTTTTTTTTTTAAAATGTAATCAACGCCTTTATTGTTACAAATACAATGGACCTCATTCACCAATTGTAAACAAACAACATTTAGCCACGTAGGGCTCTATCTCTTCTATATAATTTACGATCTCATGTTTAATTCATGATGGTTGTCACGTGACAGTTTTTCCCCGTTGTTTTTATCAATAAGATCACGTGACTAAATGTTGTTTGTTTACGATTGGTGAATGAGGTCCATTGTGACTCTCGTGTGGGATATGTCTGTAACCACAAAATAGGCTCTTTAAAAAACGGACACTACAACTAGTTGACTTTAGGATGCATAACAAGTGGACAAAGCACATAGCAAGAGCTGCCGTGTTATACAGCACTCCCCCCACAGTTTACATTAGAAACAATATGTCTTCCCTGACAACACAGTACTAACGTCATTCGGACATTTGTCAGTTATTGAGAATATAGTCATTGAAATCAAGTGACAAAACTGTATGGACGAACATGAGAAATAGGGAAACAATGCATAGAAAGTATAATAATAGGATCTGTCATTTTTTTCTTAGTAGTTTAGTATTTTCTACTTGTTAAAACATTATTACAAATTTTTAATACTTATATTTTTTTTTTGTGATTTAAAAATGGTATATCTACTCTACGTAAAATTAAAATCCAAGGATGATTCATGAGATAAGAGGATGCGAGTGGTTTTCTACTGTTTCCAAAGATATTGACGTCTCTGTTTCAGACTTACTCATTTCCCGAAGGCTATCACATCTGCTGCTATCTTGGGCCCCTTTTACACGATCTTCTAAAAATCCCCCCCCCCCCCCCCCCCAAAAACACACTTCTCCCCGCCATTTGCATTCTCACATTAGGGTCCACCCCATTTCGGAATTCTGTTTCCAATTCATGTTTTAACTCCCCATTCTGAAGGATTTGGTTAAGTAATTAGTCTTATTATCTTCCCTTCTACCCCCCCCCCACCCCTCCCACGTTCTATTAAAGATGAACTAGCTGTGTTTGTGCGTGCCTGTGCTGAGTTTCAAGGGGGGGGGAACGCTTCGTTTTACACTCCCTCCCCCGCAAGCCAAGTATGATTAAACACGCGAAACACTTTCTCCGTTCTCGCTCTCTCTCGCGCGAAGTCTCCCTCGAAGCGAGATGCGCCTCTTCAGAGCCCGGAAGTTCAAAGAGCAGCAGAAATTGTCTCGGCTCCACGATTGATTCTTATCCAATAACTGTCTCTTTAGGAGATTGGAAGCGGGGCCTCGCGAAGATTGTCATCCAGGGGACGAGGCGCCGGGCGAGGCTGACAATTCGAATTAAGGGCGCGGAGAGGAGGAAAAGAGAAACGTGGCGTTTCGGGTAAATTACAAGGTGGTCAAAAAGGATTGGTGGGGGGGGGGGGGGGGGGAAGAAAGGGGGGGGGGTAATGTTGATGGTCAAGGTGAAGGATGTTGTAAGATGGACTAATAAATGTCTGTATGATTTTTTTTTTCTATCAAAATGTCATTGCCATAGAGGTCAGTGTCATAGATGTCATGTTTATTTTGTCCTTGCTAGAGAAGACCTTGTCCCACTAGAACAGGGGTTCTCAACCTGTGGGTCGCGGCCCCCTTGGGGGTCGAATGACGATTTGCCAGGGGTCACCTAAGACCATCGAAAATTGTCTACTCTTCTATTGCTGTATGTGTGTGTGTGGGGGGGGGGGGATCGCGGCAGAGTGGGGGATTGTAAAAAAGGGGTCGCCGAGAATAAAAGGTTGAGAACCGCTGCACTAGAACTTTGGATCTCATCTTGAATATATCATGGTATCGATTCTTTTATTTAACGATTTCACATAGAATCGATGTTTTAAATGCAATAAAACGTCTAGTGTCACTCCAGGGGTGGGCTAAGTATGGTTGCGTTCTCAAAGTGGCTCTCGAAAGAATTGAATTTTCTACGCCACATAAAAAAAAATAAACATGCTCATTCCTAGTGTTATAAAATAGAAATATTTAGAAAAATAAAACTTCTGTTTTGTGATATTTTAATTAATCGATATATTAAACAGCTTTTATAAAGGAAAGAACATCCTTTTTTACAGCCACGTCTCTCAATATTGTAAGATTTACATCCCTTTTCTTTAACAAAAAAACTTAATTAATTACCCCTTATTAATTATTTAAATAATTGTTTTAATTTATTAAATGTTTTATCTTTTTTTTTAATATATATTTATTCTAGTGTTGTTTGGGTCAATGAATAATTGTGCAAAGTTTTAACTTGATCCGAGAATGGGAAGTGGGAGAAATAGCGTGTACAAGATTTGTACCAGACTGACTGACTGACTGACTGAGTTCATAAAAGGTTTGTAATATGGGGCCACGTGATAAAGAGAACCTTTTTGTCACCGTCAGCTATTGTAACAAATATTCGAGGCCCTGATTTAGTACTCACCCAGGGCCCCGCGAACCGCTACGGCCGCCTCTGTGCAGACATCTAACATTTCAAACATAAACACAACTGCCGCTTCAACGTTTACAACAAAAACCATCGACCACAACAGCAACAGCCACATCTTCTCCAGACATACCTAATCCAGACACACCCACCCCAGACACACCTTCTTCACACACACCTGCCACAGACACACCTACCCCAGATACACCTACTTCACACACACACCTGCCACAGACACATCTACTCCAGACACACCTACCACAGACACATCTAATTTAGACACACACCTGCCACCGACACATCTACTCCAGACCCACCTACCACAGACACATCTAATTTAGACACACCTACCACAGACACACCTACTTCACATACACACCTGCCACAGACACATCTACTCCAGACACACCTACCACAGACACATCTACTCCAGACACACCTACCATAGACACATCTACTCAGACACACCTACTTCACACACACCTGCCACAGACACGTCTACTCCAGACACACCTACCACAAGCACATCTACTCTAGACACACCTACCACAGACACACCTACTTCACACACACCTGCCACAGACACGTCTACTCCAGACACACCTACCACAAGCACATCTACTCCAGACACACCTACCACAGACACATCTACTCCAGACACACCTACCACAGACACATCTACTCCAGACACACCTACCACAGACACATCTACTCCAGACACACCTACCACAGACACACATACTTCACATACACACCTGCCACAGACACATCTACTCCAGACACACCTAACACAGACACATCTACTCCAGACACACCTACCATAGACACATCTACTCAGACACACCTACCACAGACACACCCACTTCACACACACCTGCCACAGACACGTCTACTCCAGACACACCTACCACAAGCACATCTACTCCAGACACACCTACCACAGACACATCTACTCCAGACACACATACCACAAGCACATCTACTCCAGACACACCTACCACAGACACACCTACTTCACACACACCTACCACAGACACATCTACTCCAGACACACCTACCACAGACACATCTACTCCTGACACACCTACTTCACACACACCTACCACAGACACATCTACTCCAGACACACCTACCACAGACACATCTACTCCTGACACACCTACCGCAGACACATCTACTCCAGACTCACCTACCACAGACACATCTACTCCTGACACACCTACCGCAGACACATCTACTCCAGACTCACCTACCACAGACACATCTAATTTAGACACACCTACCACAGACACACCTACTTCACACACACACCTACCACAGACACACCTACTTCACACACACACCTACCACAGACACACCTACTTCACACACACACCTACCACAGACATAATATCTACTCCAGACTCACCTACCACAAGCACATCTACCAGAGATACAGCTTTGGCTGTTGTCGAGATGCTACTGAATTCAATCTCCGCCCTCAGAATACTCTTACTAAGACATATGTTTATATGATAGAAGAATTTTGTGAAATGATATAATAGAACGACCAATAATGTACCGCGAATCTAAATCTTACATTCATATAAAGATTAGTGTGTAAATATTGTTGTAATTGAAAATACTTTCATTCTCTGGCATTGCTAGGTCTGAGCTTCGTTTAAGTCTACTCTCAACACTGTCCACCGGAGGAATTCTCTGATGTTGTGGCAGGTCTGCAGCAGTACCGCCCTCAGACAGGTAACAAGAATCTTCTTAGGAATGTTTAGGGTCTCAAATGTATTTGCGAGATCAATTGTCACTTTCCCCTCGAGATATTATTTTTTTAGCCAACCTCGCAGTATCTCTAAGCTTTGGTTTACATATTTTGTTCTTTTCTCTCTTTTACTTTCAGTAAAATTATGGGATAGTGAATAGTGAATAGTGGTAATGTCGAGGACTATTTATGATTTTTTTTCTTTTTGACAAAAAAAAACACAAAAATCTTGTCGATTAGAATCCAGCGTCATGCCAGTTAAATTAAGTCTGCGCAAGTATAGTAGATATTTGGTTGACATAAGAGCCCCCACCCCACTGTGATCGGTATTAAATCATTATCATTATTATCATTATTATTATTATTATGTTGGAAACGAACGAGTATTCATTCTCTGGCGCTGCCAGGGTCGAGTTTCGCTAAAGAGAAACACAATTCATCGTAGTCCCTTTAACAGTTTCCACTGAGGAATTTTCTGGTGATGTGGCAGGTCTGCAGCAGTACAGCCCTCTGACAGGCAACGAGAATGTTCCTAGGAATGTCAAGGGCCTTGAAGGTATCTATGAGGTCGGTTGTTATTATCCCCTCGGTTGATATAACAATGGGGTATATTGTTGTTTTAGATAACTTCCATAAACGCTTAATCTCCAAGCCTAGGTTCCCATATTTTCTTTGTTTTTCTATCTCAGTTTTTCTTAAATTATGAGACAGTGGTACGGCGATATCGATAATGGTAGCGGTTTTTTCTTTTTTATCGATGAACAGCAGATCAGGGCGATTGAAATCTACCGTTTTGTCGGTCAGAATATCCCAGTACACCAGTATTATTATTATTATTATTATTATTATTATTATTTTTATTATGTTAGAAATGAACGAGTAGTCATTCTCTGGCGCTGCCAGGGTCGAGTTTCGCTAAAGAGAAACAAAATTCATCGTAGTCCCTTTAACAGTTTCCACTGAGGAATTTTCTGGTGATGTGGCAGGTCTGCAGCAGTACCGCCCTCTTACAGGCAACGAAGATGTTCCTAGGAATGTTAAGGGCCTTGAAGGTGTCTGTGAGGTCAGTTGTTATTATCCCCTCGGTTGATATAACAATGGGGTATATTGTTATTTTGGACAATTTCCATAGACGCTTAATCTCCAAGCCTAGGTTCCCATATTTTCTTTGTTTTTCTATCTCAGTTTTTCGTAAATTATGAGACAGTGGTACGGCGATATCGATAATGGTAGCGGTTTTTTCTTTTTTATCGATGAACAGCAGATCCGGGCGATTGAAATCTACCGTTTTGTCGGTCAGAATAGGCCTATCCCAGTACAGCAGATGTTCAGTAGACTCGAGAACCTCTTGCGGAGAGTATTTATAATAAGGGGGAGTGTCCTTACCGATCAATTTGTACGTCAAAGCCAGGTGTTGGTGTATTAACTTTGCAACTTGGTTATGGCGACCTAGGTAGGCTGATTCTGATAGGGCTGGACATCCTGCCATAATGTGTTCAATCGACTCGCCCACATTTCCACATTTTCGGCATTTGTCGACAACATTGAGTTTCAGGATATGCTTCTCGTAATTTTTTGTCCTGATTACTCTGTCCTGTATTGCTGTAACAAAGCCTTCTGTTTCAGGGTAGAGATGACCTGCTTTGAGCCATGTTAAGGAAGCAGCCTTGTCGATGTTGTCCCCATGTAATGAAGCCGGAAATTTTCCGTGGAGTGTTTTTTCTTCCCATTGGCGAATCTCATGCCCTACGTCGTCCAAACCGATATTGACATCAGAATTGTGTAGGTTCAGAATGAGCCAGAAGCAGACAAGACGTTGACTCTGAAAATTTAAACCAGAAGTCGTCCTATTTAGAGATTATCTGTTTTTTTTTTTTTGGTGTGTTTTTTCTTCGTTATTTTTTTTAAATATGTTTTTGTTTAATACATTTGAGTGAATACATCAAATTAGGCGGGAAATGTAATTGAATTAGGAGCATTACACACCACGAAGGATTTGAACATTTTTCTTCAGATTTGAATTAAAGGGAGGTGATTATTTCCTGTGAAAATTGCCCCCGTGTGCTGTTTCTTTTTGGGGGGGTTTATAATTTGAAATCGATTGAAAGGCGAACAGAAAAGGGGAGACAAAAATCTGACGTCGTCTGGAGCAATAGGAGCTGCTGTTCGAAGGAGTGGTTCAGAGAACGCAAAATGTTTCTCAAAGTAAACACATCAATGCCTGAATATTATAAAATTGTGTTGTTTTTTTTTTCCTACAGGTTCATTTAATTATTGGAAAAAATGACGCGGCCCAAAATTTAAAAGAACAATGCTGGGAAGGAGGTGTGAAAAAAATAAGGGGTTTTACAGTAATTAGGTAATGGAATAAATGATTAGCGAAGTAGTGAAATAGTGAATTAATGAAAATTTGAATTAGTGAAATGGGGTTGCAAAAATGGACTGGTAAACTGGTAGTATGGAAGAATTATAAAACAAAAACCCTGAAAAGTGGATTACTGGAAAGGGATGAATTGGTGGAGGGCGAAAGGGTTAACTGATGGAATAGTGAATCGGTGAAATGGTGAATTATTTAAATAATCAACTGGTGGTGAATTGTTGAGTGGGTGAAAGTATGGATTGAAAGTGAAACCATGAAAGAGACACATAGAAAGAGGCACATAGAAATAGATACATAGAAAGAGGCACATAGAAATAGACACATTGAAAGAGACATATAGAAATAGACACATAGAAATAGACTCATTGAAAGAGACACATAGAAATAGACACATAGAAATAGACACATAGAAATAGACATATAGAAATAGACATATAGAAATAGACATATAGAAATAGACACATAGAAATAGACACATTGAAAGAGACATATAGATATAGACACATAGAAATAGACACATAGAAATAGACATATAGAAATAGACACATAGAAATAGACACATAGAAATAGACACATAGAAATAGACACATTGAAAGAGACATATAGATATAGACACATAGAAATAGACACATAGAAATAGACACATAGAAATAGACACATAGAAATAGACACATAGAAATAGACACATTGAAAGAGACATATAGATATAGACACATAGAAATAGACACATAGAAATAGACACATTGAAATAGACACATAGAAATAGACACATAGAAATAGACACATAGAAATAGACACATAGAAATAGACACATAGAAATAGACATATAGAAATAGACACATAGAAATAGACACATAGAAATAGACACATAGAAATAGACACATAGAAATAGACATATAGAAATAGACACATAGAAATAGACACATAGAAATAGACATATAGAAATAGACACATAGAAATAGACATATAGAGACACATACAAAGACACATAGAAAGAGACATCTAGAATAAGACTCGTAGAAAGTTAAAAAAAAGAAAAAAAACTCAAGAACGAACACCAACGTACAATTTTTGGCCTTTTCTGAAACTCCGCCCCACCAATTAGTCCAGTGAATCCGGGCGCCCCCCAAGAGGGAGGCAAATGCTAGTTTCTTTGGCCTTATCAGAGTTCACTTCGAGCCGCAATCTGGCGCACCCCGAGCCTGGATAAACACCACCGCTCCGCGGGCGGCGCTAGCATTCCGTGATGGAAGAAGCAGGATAAGGAAGCATCCGGAACAAAGGGGGCGCCCCCGATGCCACATCCCCTAGTTCTCCGTGAAGAAATTGGCAACTGTCACCCTGGATCTAAACGGATGTCAATCACGCAAAGATAGCGGCTCTATCGGTAGTCTGATGTTTCTGAAGGAGTATGGACGGGCATGGTATGAGATACATTTTTTTTTTAAAAGTCAAATACACATTTTTGAAACTTCCACAATGTTAAGATATCTGACTAAGTGGACGCCACGGGGCGCTGTCTATATAACACCACAAGCTCCCCGTTGATAGCCGAGAGATTCTTCTGAAAAGTCAAAGATTTAGTGACATGGCGTATCTAGAAATTTTTAAAAAAAGGGGGAGATAGTCAACTAACAAGGTCGAAATCACTGGTTTGTATCAGTGGGTTTTTTCCTCTTGAGTCATCGCACTATTCAGATTATAACTTTGGACAATGACGATGCATAAGACTGTAAAATTAAAAGCAGACATTTTTAAATCCAAGTTAATTCAGTCTCAAAAATCTATGTCTTGTACATTTTTCAAAAGTTACATATTCACTCACGGAGACGTTTAACTTTTATTTAAAAAGAATGTCAATATCACACCTAGAGCTAAGTTACTTTACATTCACAGTCAGTCAGTCAGTGGAGACGAACCCAACGGAGCAGGACACACAACTGGCGCAGGACACATGACTTATACACAACGTAATAATGAGTGATGTACAGGAACATTTTAGCTATTGTCTTAGATGAGGGACCGAAACCTGAACTACTGACCCGAATAGCACAGTCCACAGCAGCCCTTTCAAAACTGAAAATAATTTGGAAAGACAAAGGCTTAGCCCTCGGCACCAAAAATCAGACTGATGCGCTCCCTGGTCATGGCCACATTTGTATATGCTTGTGGGTCTTGGACGCTGACTGCAGAGCTAGAGAGGAGGATCCTAGCAATGGAACTGAGATGCTACAGAAGGATCCTAGGTATCACATTCAAAAACCGCTTCATAAACCAAGAGATTAGAGACAGGGTTACTGCAGCGATTGGACCAGAAGATAATCTATTATCGTAAAAAAGCGCAAGCTTAAAATCTATGGTCATATTACAAGATCGTCGGGGCTAGCAAAGACCTTCCTTCAGGGAACAGTACCAGGAAAAAGACGAAGAGGCAGACAGAGAAAGCGATAGGAGGACAACATAAAAGAATGGACGTGCCTGCCTTTAAAATTACACATTACATTACACATTTTTGCAAAGCTGATATCAATTCACTCTGTCTGTCTGTCTGTCTGTCTGGTAAAAAGTTTGTGCACGTTATTTCCTTCACCTCTTTTCTCGGATCAATTATTCATTTGGAGTAGACAATACATGAATCAATAAAAAAAAAAGGTAACCGATTAAACCATTCATTAATTATTTTATCTGATACAAACAAGGGAGACTACTCCTTCTGTAGTAATAGATGTGGCTAAATGTGTTGGGTTTAGTAACTGAAATAATTGTGAACGCTAGTTCTCCCTCACGCATTCTCCCATCAAGTTGATACTTGAAACAATTATTTATTGTACCTAACAAAAAACACGAATCTCTAAATACAAACACCCAATTAGTCAATTATGGTAGTTCATTATGTTATTTCATATCGAATAAGGGAAATAACTTGTACATTATTGATAGATATAGTTTTTAGGGCTAAGTTCTTCCCCTTTAGATAAGCTTTTTTTAAAAAAAATGTTTATAGTTTGTTTTTGTTTAGAGCGAATAGATCTATGTACATTAAAAGAAATTGAAGCAAATATGGTATTGATTAATGTATATGGATTTAGTGTGTGTGTGTCTAGGGCTAATTAGCAACTATGACTTTTCACAGTGAGCAAACAAAACATGTTTGTCTGGACAAACAGCACACTTGTGAGTGAGCAAATATGCAAAGTGTCTAAGCATTAAGCAAACAGTGAAAACAGGCAGTTTGTCTACGGTGAGCTGTCTGAGGGTTTCGTCTGCGCATATGTCTGCACGGGGAGCTCTCCCGCGCACGTGCGAACCTCCAGTTGGCGCATGCGTGCGGCTGCGCGGACCCAGCAGAAGTGAAAAAAAAAAATTCCTTTTACGCCACACGGGGTGAGAGAGCAAAGGGCGCGCACGCAGAGCTTTTGGGGCACCCTGATATTTTTTTTGTGATGCTTTTTAAAGTGGATACAATAGGGGCGTCCTAGTCAGTGGAGATGGGGGGGGGGCGGGGCACAAGGGCGGCCGTGAAGTTCTAGTTTTTAATTGTTTTATCATTCAGTGTATTTATCGGAGGCGAAAAAACAAAGAAAGCGAAACGAAAAATAAATGAGGCTGTTTTGTATTTGTGCAACGCCCCTGGGAAAAGAAGCAGAGAGGGCGGAATGTGGAAGTGAGGGTGTAGACATGAGACCTGCCAGGCTCCTGAAGCCGGGGGTCGACGTTGGACGTGGGGCGGAGAAATGCAAAGGCAGGAGCAGACGTCGTCCAACCTGGGGGCGCAGGTGTACCGACAGTGGAATGCGGGGGTCTATTAAAACAAGAGTCAGAAAAACATTATTTTTTTCTAAGGCCAGAAAATGTTTCGCTGTTTTGTTTCACCCGCTGTGGGCGTATCTATGTGTGGGAGGGAAGGGGGGTGCTCCTTTCTCATGGTTTATTCTCCTACGCTGACCTGTAGGACTTAGCCTCTTATAAAACACAGACGTTACTTCAAAAAAGATGATTACGTCCTACGCATCATGCATCTAGTCATGCATGTTGACCAATGACTTAAATTCTGCCAGGTCAATGGTTTTCCTGGCTAACTCTAATAGCGCTAGGGAAGAAGGAGCTTTTGTACAAATTTGTCCTAGTAGATGGAACGAGGAATGTGCCTTTATCTTTGTGTCTTTCAGAGTATTTTATTAAATTTTGTTTTTGTATTTGAAGATTATGGTTCAGTGTTTTATGTATAATTGCTACTTTACTTTTGAGTCTTCTGTCCTGAAGGCTTTCTGAATTTACTGATTTTACCAAAGGGTGTTACTCAAGTTAAATGTGAATATTCGTTTGTTATGAATCTCACTGCTCTATTTTGTGTCTGTTCCAGTTTCTTAATGTTTTCTTGAAAAAGTCACGAATAATATTTGTCTCTAAGTCTTATAAGATATTTAACCAAAGACATAGGGTATGGAAATCAACGCCGAAAACACACAAACGACCAATGTCTAGCAGGGCTTCAAAAGGGACATCAGATTTTGGAGATGAAAAGCTGAATTGTTTCACTATTGTTAAATACCTCGGAATTAGCGTCTCAGCTCAGATGGAGGAACCAAACTTGAACAACTGGCCAGAATTGCACAGTCCAAGGCAGCATTTGCAAAAAAAAAAAAAATAAATAAAATAAAATAAAAAAACTCAAAACAATTAGGACACTTCGACACTAAAATTAGACTGCTGCGCTCCCTGGTCATGACCATACATGATCTGTTGACCACCTTTCTCCATTCCTCTCTGTCTTTTGCCTGAAATGAAATCTCTTTCAATGACGTGTCCGTCTTTGGTGTTGTCTTCCCATCGCTTTCTCTGTCTGCCTGTTTTTCTTTTCCCTGGTACTGTTCCCTGAAGGAAGGTATTTGCGAGCCCTGAGGATCTTGTAATATACAAGATACACTTATAATTTGAGGGTTGTTGTTTGTTTGTTTTTTTGTTAGTGTCAGGGTTGCGAATTAAGCCTTAGCTCGTTTGAACAGACATTCAACATGCATCTGCGTGTGTATAGTAAATAATTAACTAGATGTTAACAATATAATTTTGAATGAGATGAAAGTAATTTACAATGGACAAACTGATAAAGCGACATATCATTGAATTTAACAATATTATAATATAGCTGTTATGTTAATCAAATAATCATTCTGCACCTTGGTGTCCTATAGTACCAAAACAACGCATTAGTAAGTATTTGGCCTCAAAGCAACAACCGTACAACACTGGCCCACTGCTGTCTCTAGTGAAAATTCAATCTACAAGCCCATTACTAACTCCCCTAAACAGGGGCACACATATAAACCTTAAAGAAACGTTATATCAACATAGTAACAGAAAAAACTCCATCAGCTAAGAACAATTCAACAAAGAAGATGCGTTCAAAAAGTGAGCACTAATTGGTGCTAGAATAATATAACCTACGCACCGACAGTTCGCAGGTCATTCATTGGCCATTGTGATCCTGTTTCGAATCTCTTTATTTGTGATGCGGTCTTAGAATGCCCTGGCTTACGCACGCTGGCTATTCGATGGTCCAAGATAACGCTGTCGCCTACGTGTAACCTACGACATACCTATATATCTTATGTAACATTTAAAAAAAAGAAAATTACAGATAACTAGAAACACTGGCATCGCTTTGATTTAATACACATACATACAAACCACGCACACACCGTAACAGACAACACAGAAAAACACACACACACACACAGATACACACCATGAGGCCGGTGTCACCTACGTGGCTCCTTGACTAATTGGCGTATAATTATATCTGGAGATACTCCAAAACTTGGGGGCACTGCTCCCCGGCGTAATTCTAGAGTCAAAAACTGGATCTTCGCCACAATACTTCTTATTCTTCTCGCCCCACCCCTCCCTCCCTTTTTCCAATAAGTCACAAAGCGGGGAGTAAAAGAACCCCTCCCCACCCCCCACCCCATTTTTTGTAGTCTCGTGGTGTAATAGTTAACAAAGCGATCTGCCATATTTTTATCCCAACTCCCAATCTATTATACGCATTCTGACCGTCTCGGGTTCCTTATATCCGATATAGCAAAAAGAATAAAGCACAGAACTAAGAGAAAGAATTATCTAGCTAGCTCTGTTCATTGAGTCGGGTTGCCCCGCCTGAACGAATAGTGGGGTGGCCCCCACCCCTCTTCCTCCTTTTCGCCTCATGGGGGTTCATTGTTTGTCGGGACGCTAAAGGATACTTCAGCAGTTGGACGTCTTCCTATACACCGCTCCTGGGACCCCCTGCTGGGCCGTGAAATACAGAGACATGATCCCACGCCGCCGTTGTAGAGCCGACACTGCGTCTCAAGCATGCGGCGATGTAGATAATGACTGAATGAAGAACACGACTGAAAAATAAAAAAATAAAAAAATCGTGTCACCGCCCCTGCATTTCATGAACGACAACTCTCAGATAAAAGTCACTCTGAAGAGTTCTTCTGACAAGTGAAACTATCTTTTTTTTTCTTTTCCCGCCAGAATTTCGGCGACAAGATTTGGAGCGACAAACAAGTACATACATCTGACATTGGCCTCTCCCTCCCTTGGAGAGTAAATTTGATGGGAGGGTGAGATTGTTCCAATCTCTTGACATCCGGCGACAAGAACTTGTCATCTGGCTTTTTGTTCTGCTCCGCTGGGGACCCGGATTAAAACGAGTCTTTTGTGAGACCGAGATCCCAACTGATAGTTTCGCCTGCTACGCAGACGATCGCTTTTGATTCCTAGCGTTTCATTTCTAGATACATTTTTTTTCCACCTACAAATTGTATCCTTTTAGGGAAACAACATACGAATATAATGTTTATCTTTATTTCCGAGTACAGCAACACTATAAGGACAAAAACTACCAATTAGAATCGATTTGCTGGTTTGTAGCGCCAAACGTCCCGTCGGAATGAGGTTTTAAAAAATAAAATATAGGGTAGTGGAGGATGTTGTGAGGTGGGGCGCAGAGAAGGGCGTCATAAAGTAAGGAGGGGATGTGGAGGAGTGGAGAACCGCGTTTGCGGGCGACGTGTCGAGAACTGCGGGCCGAATTCGGGCCTACAACTTGACTCCGGACCGTGGGAAGCTGTTGACTTCGATGCCGCGTAATGTCGAAACCTCTTCAGTTGCGGAGGTAGTGAATGGTGGTGTTGCTAAGATACGACTTGATACGCTGCAAAGTAGGTATGAGATGTATCACGTGACAGATCTACTTCTGAAAGAAACTAAAAATCTTAATAACTGCGCGTGTTAGCATTAACTAAAATATTCCTTCCTAAACGAATTCAGTTGAGCAAGCAATGTGGAAAGGTAACAGAATGGCAACATATTTAATGACCTGGTTGAGAGTCCAGTTAGGTACATTTATAGACTATAGAATTAAAGCTACCAAGTGGACCACATTTGGAAATGAAGCTAGCTGACCTTAGATCGACATCAAGGCTAGTAAGCTGACCATGTAGAGAAGATTGAAGATAAGCACAATCCTGTCTAACTAGGGCAGAACTGAGAACTTATCAATGCCAATCATTTTTCTTACTGAAAAAAAAATAGTTTCATTAATACATGAATAATTAAATGAGCGTGATTAATAGAAAGTTATACTTAAGACATTACAAAAATGTTATGTTGATTATTATTAAGGCAGCTAAACTACATCTTGTGAATATATTTTGTGTATCCTATTGACAGAATTATTGCAATAATGAATTTATATGTTTTAAAAAAGTTTTATTTTTATATTTCTTTTTCACTTTATGGCACTGCAGAATCTATGATCCCTTCTGTTCAGTGACGTAGCAAAGGTACCAGTGGGCCTGGGTTCAGGAAAATGACGTTAGCCATATCCCTCCTATTCTCCTTTTCCCCGTAAGCTGAGTGTGAATAAACTTGTCACTAAACACAAGTTAAAAGCTGTTATGGTCACACAATGAAAACTCTGATTTAACCGTTATAATTTTTTCTAAATTATAGTATCATCTTTAAATACAATTTGGGTATTTCGAACAGGTTTGCAGTGGGTATTCCCACACTCAACACAAATGAGTGTTGTTGTTTTTTGTATATAGTGAATGGTTCAAATAAAAATTATAGTTCCATATGAATTTAGGGTACACATGTCTGTAACATTGGCTGGGTTGCAATAATGAAATTGATTGGGAAATAATTTATAATTGTAATATATCACTGAGATCTTATCTTATCTTATATAATACAGACGTTACTTCAAAAAAGAAGATGATTACGTCCTACGCGTCATGCATTTAGTCATGCATATTAAAACCAATGACTTGAATTCTGCCAAGTCACTGTTTTTTCCTGGCTAGCTCAGGCAACCCATTCCATGCTCTAATAGCACTAGGGAAGAAGGAGTATTTGTACAAATTTGTCCTAGCATATGGGACAAGGAATATGCCTGTATCTTTGTGTCTTTCTGAGTATTTTATTAAATTAGGTTTTTGTATTTGAAGATTATGGTTCAGTGTTTTATGTATAATTGCTACTTTACTTTTGAGTCTCCTGTCCTAAGGCTTTCTAAATTTAGTGATTTTACCAAAGGTGTTGCATCAGAATTATCACGTGTATAAGTCTCCAATAGTCTCCATAATATTACTATTATATCCTGTGGGTGGTTTAAAAGATGGATTAAAAAAGAAAAGAAATAAAAAATTATCTTTTAATTTTAAAAAATCTAGATCCATATTTTACAAAACTCAATTTAAAAAAAAAATCTGTAAAACTTGATTGTCTTGGAGACCTTTTGGAACTTCTCTGCAAGGGGCACCTGGCACTGGGGCACCTGGCACTGGGGCACATGATGCACCAAATTGCAACACCCTACGCCTATCATTATAGGACCCCATCAGGTTCATATTGGAATACTGGATTTAAATTTTTTTTTTTTTCAAAGTTACTTGTTCAGTTATGGCTTACAATCCGAAATGTACTTGGTGGGAATTCAGCATTATTCCTGAATAGGACAAATTCTGATACGGTTTGTTTCCCTGTCTCGTGTCCATCAACGTCAAAGCACGAGACTGGAAGAGAGGATCAGACGACAAGCCTTTCAGTTGCTAAGTGGAACAAGGCGCTAGGCTCTCGGATTTCACATTTCCCATCGGGGCGCGGGGCGGCTACTGCGACTCGGCCCCCCTCCTGTTTTCAAGAAAGTAATTACCCATTTAGTAGATATCTCCTAAACTCTTGAGAAAATGCCGTTTTTTTTTTATAACTGTTATTATTGTTCTCACATAGTACTGAATGCACGCAAGAATAGATATGATTAGGGAAATAATGTCGTATTCTGAGAAGGAGGTTATATAGGGAAGGTAGGAAGTCGCGCAATAAGTCACAAGGTATAATAAATGTGATTAAAGTTACTTCAACGGTCCAGCTTTGTTGAATAGTATTTGTATCCCATATCTATCGACTATCTACAAGACCAGGGGAGATAATTTATAGATTTTAAAGAGCTAGAATTTATTTTTTTTTGGGGGGGGGGTGAATGGGGTGGGGTGATGAAGTTAGTACTGCAAGATAAATAAATACTGACGGAAAGGACTTGAATGTCAGACATTGTCTGACACATTCTCTCAGAACACGCCCCCCAGATCAGAAATATCCTTCCCCCCTTGTCGGAGCTGGGTTTTTTTTCCTGCTCAGCACTAGTGGAAATAGTGCAGTATGCTGGACAAACTCAGCAGACGTGGATCTCAAAACGAGGCTTCATATATTTTAAAGGAGTTTAACATTTCATATAATGCAGCGTAACACTTTCTCTCCGTATTTATTTTGTATCGTTCCAATAGTGTTTCATTTCGCTCATTAGTATTGCACTACCTTGTTATCATTAAACTTTAATATTTTTTTTGTTTATTATCAGAAAATTTAATATTTGGTAATCGAATTATAGGGGAAGGCATGCACAGTTCGATTTCATTCGGACACTTTTCTTATTTAATTTTTGCTTTATTATCATAGGAATCCTTGGGCCTCTTTTCTTTGCATCCTTTTTTGGCTTTATATGCCTCTTTTGTGGGCCCTCTTGCCTCTTTTGTGGGCCCTCTTGCCTCTTTTATGGGCCCTCTTGCCTCTTTTATGGGCCCTCTTGCCTCTTTTGTGGGCTTTTTTATTATTTGTAAGTTCTCATAATTCACAAGTATTAAATCATAAACAATTGAAAAGTGATTAACCTGAAAATATAATAATAGTAATGGAAATATTATTTAATAGCAAAGATCTACTACCTAATTATTGAAACCACCAGAGACAGAAAAATGATACAAGTATCCTCTACCCCGGAACAATCAACACAATATCAAATATCCCTGACCCCCAACACCCTATTTCTGGAATACTGCCTGAGTATTGTACAAGCATATGAAAGTCAAACTAGATAATTCACTACCCTAAAATCAATAATTTTCCTAAATGTCAATTCTTAGTGATTAGGATCCGACACTTTATTATTATGTAGAGCTTTGAGCCAGCTAGCCCAAACAGGATTCCTGTATTCGGAAACAATAATCAAGTTGAAGTTATGTATCATTTTGTTTTTTTTTTAGTTTTGGCAGCTTGTTTAAAACAATAGACAAGTTAACATTCACACAGTTAATGAGTCCCTTACAGTGCTTTTAACTTTAAGAAATAATGGACATTCCAAATACATATGTTTCTCGTTATCTGCCTTTTCAATATGGCATAATTTACATTCACGGTCATTTTTTTTTTTTTTAAAGGAAACCTCAGAATTTGCGCTATTCAGTTTTAGCTTTATCATCATAGGAATCCTTGTGCCTTATGCCTCTTTTCTTTGCCTCTTTTTTGGGCTTTATATGCCTCTTTTGTGGGTTTTTTTAATATGTTTTTATTTGTAAGTTATCATTATTTATTTCTAGTGTTTGTGATATTTACATGAAAAAATTTCGAAGTATATATAAAGAAGATATGAAACTCTAGCAAGTTTCAATGCTTATGCATAAAACTGGCTATATTTAACCAAAAAAAAAAAAAAAAATATTACTTCGCAAGCTTCAATGAGATTTCCCGGGATTTGTCAGTTAAGGTGATAATGAAAATTGACAGCGTAGAATTGATCCAGTTTAGCCTCCACCGACCACCCCCCCCCACCCCTTACACCTTCTGTTATTACAAAAAAAAAAAAACATGGCGACCGTTTAATGCCTGATCGGAGCCGTAACGAACTGTATCGAGCGGATGCCAGGTAACGGGGAAGTAAATGCTGTCGTCTGGAGCAACAAGCCGCTTTTCCCGCCAGAACTTTGTTGAAAGTAATCAAGCAAATTATCCAAGTCGCTTGTAAGTCAAAGGAAAGCCTAATTGGCCGAGCAGAGACAAGTTTAGAGAGGGGGGGGGCGGTTAAAGGAAGATGGGGGGGGGAGATGGATGGCGGTGGTGGGGGAGTCAGAAACGCCCTAGTGGTGGCGTGTCGGGCGGGCGAAGTGATGATTACTACTCACGGGGCGGCCGAAAGGGGAAATTACTCGCAAGAGGTAAGGAGCCAGGGGCGTGAAACCAGGGTAAGTTAAAGTGAGTGAGATTAATGGAGGGAGGGGGGAGGGAGGGGGGGCGAAAAGTCACAAAATTGAGGCCATGGGTAAGAAAATGGGGAACGAGTATTATCACGAAGCTATTGGTTAAAGTGGCCATTAAATAAAGCGCAGAAACTAAAACGGAGTCGTCGAGGATTTGATTGCTTAAGATATAGGGCTTTTGTGTGTGTGTGGAGGAAAGCGGCGGTTGGGGCGGGGGGGGGGGGAAGAAAAAAAGGAGAGGGGGAGTAGTAAATGATAGAAGAGAAGTGGTAGAAGAGAAGTGGTAGAAGAGAAGTGGTAGAAGAGAAGTAATAGAAGAGAAGTGGTAGAAGAGAAGTGGTAGAAGAGAAGTGGTAGAAGAGAAGTGATAGAAGAGAAGTGGTAGAAGAGAAGTGGTAGAAGAGAAGTGGTAGAAGAGAAGTGGTAGAAGAGAAGTGGTAGAAGAGAAGTGGTAGAAGAGAAGTGATAGAAGAGAAGTGGTAGAAGAGAAGTGGTAGAAGAGAAGTGATTGAAGAGAAGTGGTAGAAGAGAAGTGATAGAAGAGAAGTGATTGAAGAGAAGTGGTAGAAGAGAAGTGATAGAAGAGAAGTGATAGAAGAGAAGTGGTAGAAGAGAAGTTATAGAAGAAAAGAGATAGAGGAGAAGTGGTTGAAGAGAAGTAATAGAAGAGATATGAAGAGAATTCAAATGAATCTTATATCTACACACAGGGCACAGCCTTCAAAGGAACAGAAGTTGTGAACCATTCGATGTACACCTTGGTTTTGAACTGGGACCCAAGAGTTTCAAAGCAAAGTAAAGTCCCCCTTTCAGACCTTGAGATCTATGGTGCAGATGATGTAACGGCCTTCTCTTTCTGTGGCCCACGGTTAACGAGGGTGTCATGTGGCCAGCACAACGACCAACCGCTTTTACTTTTTTCCCCCGACTAATGTCAGGTACCAATTAAAGCTGGGTGGGCTCAGAGATCGACAGCACGTTGCCAACTCGTACGACCTGCCCACAGGCTGTGACGTTGCAGGTCTGTGTTCAGGCCTTCTATGACGACTTGTCACGTGTAGACTCCATGCTTATAGAAACAAGCGCTTATAACGGAATGGGCTTATCGCTATAACTTTCCCCGACTGAAAGGACCGTCATTCTGTAGACATATTTTTACGTAATCGAAACAGGCCCCCTCACAAGAAGTGTTCCTGAACTCCCATTCTAATCTGACGCCGTTGCGTCTCGTTAACGAAACGTACGTCCTCTGCTGTCTAAAAACGTCCCTCGCACTTCAGCCTCGACCTGTGACGTGTCGACCTGTCCCATCTTAAGGTAACATTGTTGGACCTGAGCGCTTCTAACATTTTAAAAAAGTCTGTCTGTCACAAATCTTGTACACGTTATTTTTCCCAGTGCCCATTCTCTGATCAGATTGAAACTTTCCACAATCATTCATTTTCCAAGACAAAACACTAATCAATCAATTAACCAATTATTTAATTCATAAGTTGTAATTAATTTTTTTAGGGTCATCAAAAGGGAGATAAATCTTGTAGTTATTGAGAGATACGACAGTAATTGTGCGATTTTTCGCTCCTTACATAAGCTTTGATTTTTAAAAAGCATTTCTCATACTTAGTTTGTTCCTAAATAATAATAATATAATAAATAAATTAATAAAAAACCAATAAATCAAAACTCGGAATCAGAATAATTCCAAAAATGAAGATAAAAAATATTTACACAAGAATTTTTTTAAATATCGGACTATGGTAATCTTTTCACATCTGACACCACACATTCATTTGATACCTTAAAATTTGTTTCCAACAGGTCGAAAATCTCCCAAATTTCAACAAAAAATTTTCTAAAATAAAAAAAAACGTAACCAAATAATTGTGGGAAATATGAAGACTGAAATTGAAATAAAAACGACAGTAATAATAACTTGAAATTCTGTTCCATTTTTTTTTCCAATCCTCCTCTGAAGATTTTTCATGGCTGAAGCCGGCCATTTTGTCTTAGTGCCAGATAAAATCATCTCATTTTTCGGTCCTGCGACTAACCACTAATTCCACGAGTCCGTCCAATTACTCACCATTCAGTTCTTAGCCCGCTGATTAAGGCGCAAGCGTAGAAATTGACGCGTCGAAAATACTGGCGTCACGGCTTCTGTAATGATGTTGGGAGGTTAAAAGGGCGCGGGGCGCTATGGTTATGTGCGTGAGTGTGTTTGAAAGCAGGCGTAAAATGACGAGAAGGAAGTGAAGGAAATTATCAGCGCCCTCTGATTCTCTCCCCCCCCCCCCCCCCCGGCCCACCAATCGGTCTCTAACTGGTCATTTCAACGCGCAGCGGCGTCTGTAAATTGGTAAATGATGATAAGAGAGTCGAAGTTTGGAAAGACAACTCTTTGGTTTCAGACGAACAAGAGTTGTCTATTGTTTTCCCTTCCCTACACAATTTTTTTATTGATTTCAGTCGTTAGTATAAAAATGCGTTTTTTTCCTTCTTTTGTTTAAAAAATTATAATTGTCAAAATTACTTTTTTTTTTAAAGCAGTTCGTAAATAAGATAATATTAGTAATTTGTGTTGTTTAAATACTTGACTCTTTTAATAAAAAAAAAAAAAAAGGTGTCCTACATATAGGAAATAGCAAATTATCATACAGTCAGAGGACTTACTATGGGTTTATTGAAACAAAGACCCAGACATGACCTACATATTTAGACACATTTTAGGAAGATCGGAGGGTGGGGAGGGGGGGGGCATGTACTGTATCTATACAACTCCTTTTTATATAGCTTTCTTTTGCTTTGATTGGTTGGTTCAATAAGCGTGTTCATGCGATTTGTGTGTGTGTGTGTGTGTGACTATGTTGTTTTTGTGTGCCTAAGTTGTGTCTGTATGTGTGTGTATATATTGTGCGCGTGTGCGTGTGTGTGTGCGTGTTTCAAGCTTCATGTGCAGGTTTCCTAATGTTACACGTACATCACATGATATCTAGACAATCTAAAAAATGGATGCGCTAATTTGAATCGCACATGTCATCTTTATTGTACATTTTCATACATGGCGGAAATCCTATTAGTAAAGCAAACTTTTTCGTGTATACGATGTGCACAACGAAGGCAGTGTTGATGAGCTATGTTTTTCATAAATAAAATTTTACTCTTTTTTGTGTACATTTTAACTCTGCAGATTTAAGCTCTTCTTTTTGTGTGTACATTTTAACTCTGCAGATTTAAGCTCTTCTTTTGGTGTGTACATTTTAACTCTGCAGATTTAAGCTCTTCTTCTTGTGTACATTTTAACTCTGCAGATTTAAGCTCTTCTTCTTGTGTACATTTTAACTCTGCAGATTTAAGCTCTTCTTCTGTGCACATTTTAACTCTGCAGATTTAAGCTTTCTTTTGTGTGTACATTTTAGCTCCGCAGATTTAAGCTCTTCTTTTGGTGTGTACATTTTAACTCTGCAGATTTAAGCTCTTCTTCTTGTGTACATTTTAACTCTGCAGATTTAAGCTCTTCTTCTTGTGTACATTTTAACTCTGCAGATTTAAGCTCTTCTTCTTGTGTATATTTTAACTCTGCAGATTTAAGCTTTTCTTTTGTGTGTACATTTTATCTCTGCAGATTTAAGCTCTTCTTCTTGTGTACATTTTATCTCTGTATATTTAAGCTCTTCTTGTGTACATTTTAGCTCCGCAGATTTAAGCTCTTCTTCTTATGTACATTTAAACTCTGCAGATTTAAGCTCTTCTTCTTGTGTACATTTTAACTCTGCAGATTTAAGCTTTTGTGTGTGTGTACATTTTATCTCTGCAGATTTAAGCTCTTCTTCTTGTGTACATTTTAGCTCCGCAGATTTAAGCTTTCTTTTGTGTGTACATTTTAGCTCTGCAGATTTACGCTCTTCTTTTGTGTGTACATTTTAGCTCTGCAGATTTAAGCTCTTCCTTTTGTGTGTACATTTTAGCTCTGCAGATTTAAGCTCTTCTTTTTGTGTGTACATTTTAGTTCAATTTAGTGTCCTTGATATTCTTTAGTTGTTTTTTTTGTGAGAACCTCCAAACAAAGTGTAATAATTCGTATTAAGTAATAATAACACAAATATAATGATGTAAGGTAATAGTGCTATTGTTCTTCCTGGATGGTCAAGTTGTAAAACACTAGTATTGCGAGGCGAGGTTCCTAAGTTCAAATCCAACGAGGATTTTTTTTTTTTTAGGGTCTAAGTGCTTCTTTAGCCCCCTCAACTGAAATATATGTCTGACATTGATTACGCATAGTAATGTGGGTATGATCATTGTGCTATCCACAAGACACCCTCGTAATCCGTTAGCCAAGGAAGTAGATAACTCTGTATATCCATCTCCTCATAGATCACCTTGTCCAAAAAGGGAAACCACTTAAACACAACCTGTACCGTTCCCCCTGGCTCTAAATACTGCGTTTTCCTTTGTGTTTTGTTCCCTCATTATCGAGATACTACTTAATAATATAGAATGATTAGGTCCTTGACTAATTGGCCGCTGTGACTCAGTAATGGTTGAACTTACACTCAGACTTGTCGTAAAAAGGTCACACCTACAGCGTTACACAAGATGTCGTAAATAACTTCTGACACCTTTTGTTGTACCTCAAAGTTCAGACTGCATGCGCAACCCCGTTCCAGCTCGAGTTAACTTTTTCCTTATTATCAGCTCAAAGAGCGGGGCCCTTGGCAACGGCCCAGCTGATTCCCCGGCTCTGCCCTCGTCAAAGATGATCACACCGGAAGCTGTGATCGTGGAGTACCGCGTATTCAGCAATTACATCCACGCGCGGAGGAAATTAGTCAAACGTCACTTGATTTCTCTCATTTAGTCTGTGTCTTCTGCTACTTCTTACAATTTTGGCATTTATGAAGAATTATTAACAGAGTTAATTTTCCCTTGCTTTTCTTGTTATCCTATTTTTTAAAAATCCTTGATTATCTTTCTTGATATTTTTGAAGGATAAAAAAAAATAATTCTGGAATCAAGGTGTCGATAATTTAGCTTAAGGTGTGGATGTTATAGACTAAGAGAATGGGGAAAGAAAAAAAGGGAGACAATAAGTGATTACAATCAAGTTAGATAACTCCCGGGGGAGAAGTATGGCGGACTAAATATCGTCTGCTCCGATTGGGGAATGATTGGTCTGCCGTGTGGCTCGGAAGGATGCAACGGTGATTGGACAAATGGAAAACCCGTAGGGGGGATTCTTTTTTGTTTTTCTGTAGAGGGCGGTTTGGGGGGGGGGCTGTTTGAAGAAAGGTTTAGAGTTGAACGGGACACAAGGGAGTATGTGAGGTAGAATCAGAGGACAAGAGAACTAGACATCTGCAACGGAAGCCAGTAAAGCGTGTTTCATATGGCGCCCCACTGGCCACCACACTGAAAGCATAGTCGGATCCCCTCCCCCCCCCCATCCCTCATACCAGGGGAGGCGGAATGGAGAGCGGAAATTATGGGAAGGCTTCCTTTTGTTCGGCGACACGCTAAAATGTTGTTCCAAGCGACAATGTCGGCCATTTTGTTTTGCACCGATACATTGTTGGGATGTGATCAGCTGTTGCCTTTACAGGCCAGCAGTGCGTGGATGATAGTGGCGTTGCATTTTTTAAAGGGGGCGCCACCAAGGGATGAATGCTGGAGGAAGGCACCTCCGCTATGATGGTAACCGCAGCCACTGCCTGGTCACACCTGGAGATGGAGCCTTGCAATGCAGGGATGGATGTCACGATATGCTATGATGTTCGGATGTGGTCGACCACTACATATGATCCAATGTACAGGATCTATTTGTAACTCCACTGCAAGCTTAACAGTCTTTTAACATTTCAATAATCCTAGACACCACCCACTTTACTATAAACAAATGATCATGTTGTCTTTTGCGAAAAGTGTGATGTGGCTGTTTATTGGCTCTTTCAAAATTATTTTATTTATAATTTATTTGTAGTAAAACTTGTTGTTCTTAAATCTTTATTGAAAAAAAAAAAACTAGACATTTTGACCATAAGTTGACATTTAATGTTGAAAACAAAAAGTATCAATACTTAGAGTTGACTTTTGTGTAGACTGAATTTACTTTTTAAAAGTTATCTGGGGACACTGTACTTGTTAAACTATTAACATGTTATAATATAATGATACACAATATCATTATCAGAGTTCTTCCTCTTGGCAATATTTTACATAATAAAAGTTGTTGCCATTTCAGGCCTGGCCATCTATAGGGCAGATGATGTAAAGCTAAAGTTTCTGTTGCCCACGGTCAACTATGGTGTCATATGGGCAGCACAACGACCAACTGCCTTTACTTTTCCCCGACTATTTCAGATACCCGTTTCTCAGGGGCGCCCAAAGATCCCAAAATTTTAAAATCCCAGTCTTTTCAAGGATTCGAACCCCCTGTCCCCCGGTTCAGAAGTCAAGCGCTTCACCGCTCATCCACCGCGCCTCCAGTTTACAAAATACTTTTACGTATCATGGCTCATTTTTATCTAGTACCATTAGCTCTTGGAACGGGTTGCGTGAATCAGCCAGGAAAACCAAAGACTTGGCAGAGTTTAAGTCTCTACTTAGCATGCATGACTAGACTGATACAGGGATACGTGTAAGACGTAATTACTTTTTTTTTAAAGTAACGTCTTTAATTTACAAGATAAGATAAGACTGTGCTGCATAGAATCCTTTTGTAACATCAATTCCATATCTGAATCTACATGCAAGCCACTAATGCTGACTAATGATCTTCCTACAGGGAACAGTACCAGGAAAAAGAAGAAGAGGCAGACAGGAAAAGCGATGGAAAGACACCATAAAAGAATGGATGAGCTTGCCTTAAAAAGAGATTCTATCAAAGGCGAAAGACAGAGTGGAATGGAGAAAGACGGTCAAGAGATCTTGTGTGGTGCCCCGTTCAACTGACTAATAGATGTGTAGAGGTGAAGGTGAAGATGAGCACAATGACATCATTTCCGCTTTGTCGTCTGCAACTACTCTATAGTCTTTATGTCCTGTGAACAAACATAAATCACTTGCATAAATAATTTCACATGGTAGAATAGCCAAATTGTTTAAAACAGACACAAATTTTTAGATTTTAAGATTTTCAAAGGTAGAAAAAAAAAATAGGGTAAATGTTTACAGACAAAAATAAAATAAAAATAAATTCACAAAAAAAAAAAAAAAAGAAAAAAAATCAATTCTGGCATAATTGAATTAAAAAGGATTACACCAGAATACGAGCTAGGCCGGGTTATTAGAGTCCATTAGTTGGAACGACTGGCCAGGTTTTGTCTCATGTATTGCATGTGTGGCTCAATTTTAATAAGATAATGAGCCAATTTTTTTTTTCCAACTAAGGGAGAGAAGGGAAAAAAATTGACTAGTACAAAGACAGAAGACATTCTTACGAAGGTAAGGGGGAGACTATAACAGGGGAGACTATCTCTCGTCCTGGTGGGTTCCCATTGTGTAAGACAGTAACCATAATTAGACGGTCTCACTGTCACTGTGTCTAAATGGGAGTGGTGGAGAGAGAGAGCGAGAGAGAGAGAGAGAGATGGTCTTATGTATGAACTGAAATACAAAATTTAAATAAGAAATTAAATTAAATAAAACTAATCACCTGTAAGTACTTACAAGAACCATACATTTGAACACGATTCTAACCTTTAACAAACTATACGCGCACCTTTAACCACAATGCAAGACATTCGATATCAACGTCATCCGTTCCTTTGGTCAGAGGTTAATGACCAACCGCCTTAACTTTCCCAAACTGAAGTCAGGTACCCAATTAAAGTTTGGTGGACTCAGGGGGCATCCTAAAAAAACCCGAAATTCAAAATCCCATTCTTTATTGAGATCCGAACCCAGGACCCCCATGTTCGGAAGCCAAGCACTGAAAGGGAAACTTTACTTTACATTCACTATATCTATGCACAGCTTTCAACTTTAATGAAGATGTATGTAGAAACGCATATTGAAATATTAACAATTTAAAACATGACTCATTAAAAAAATACACGTCCTTCTGTCACACATCTTTCTCTTGTTCTCCTCTTTTCAGCTTTCAAATACCACAGACCACCTCGCGATTTCATCAGAATCTCTTCATCCTCTACAAATAGGCCAAACATTTATTTATGATTACATCAGAAACACGCATGTGCATTACACAACAATAATACATATATAGGTATACGACATCACTGACATATATAGTAAGTAAAGCCTATTTAACTCTTTCTCTCCGAACTGACGATACCAGCGTTGATTCCACCAGAATGTGGTAAATAATTAAGGAGAGAAAGAGTTAATGCAGGAGGTCTATGACACAGTAGCCTTAGTGTCAAAGTGTCTTACGACGCAGCACGCTTTGACAAAGTGTCTTAAAAGACATGAAGCTTTGACAAAGTGTTTGACGACACAGTAAGCTTTGACACAGTGACTTGCGACACAGCACGCTTTGACAAAGTGCCTCACGTGACAATAAGCTTTAACAAAGTGTGTTATGACACTCTAGAGGCACAATTAAGTAAACCTATAAAATCGTTTCCTTATTTCGCATAACGAGTTTCAATTCGCGACCTACCACTGCTCCACATTCAATGGATCTGCAATCATACAACCGAAGCACTTTGACTTCAACATTATACCTCTGAATGATTGAACTGTTAGTACTGCAATTATCAGAAGCGTCATCTTTGGAGTGGGCGGGGACGACAACATATTTAAGCTGGGTGAAAGTGCAACAATTGTTGCGATACGAAGTGTTGGAACAAAGCGCCCCTACTAACTATATTGTAGTTGATAATTTAAATCTTTTTCTTAGGTTAAAAATTTAATAGAAATACTACAAACAACTTAAACGCCCTGTTTCGATATGATTTGAGCCGGCACTTTTTTTTTCTAATTGAGATGTTTTCATGTCATATACCGCTAATAAGACGTATTGCTTTTTTTTTTTTGTAGGACTTTGAAGAAAGTGAAAGCGGAAATGCGTGTTATCTCCCCATGGCTGTCCCCCCGTGTTGACGAAAACACAGAACTTGAAGGCTTTCCGGTTCGCCGCGGCGGCAAGATTAGTTGACTCTGGGGGAATTCCCGGACATTGGTGGTAGCTAGGCGATACACCTTGCCCAGCTCAACAAGACTATCCTCGCGCCTTGGTTTCTGGTTAGAATTGGAAACACCAAACAATTTAACGAACATGGGCGCTCTGGGATAACTTTTGTGTTGGAATTCTTTAAGCGTAGTCTAAATGTCCAGCGAAAAAAAGTAATTCTTTTGACTTGGAGATGCCAAAGAAAAATCTTTTATCTACTGTGTTCTCTAAGCACATTGCTCTGAGTTGAAAAATGGCGCGATTTACCACTCGGCCACGACGAGGGATATCACATTTATTATTACATATTTAAAAAAAAAGACAGTAAAATCAAGACCAAAAAAAAAACTTTAAAAAAATGTATTAAGCATACTTGTATCAATTAGTTTGGTGTACTCCATATGGAATTTGTACTAGATCTAGACTAACATTTACAAATCTGTGCGATTTGAATATATTTACCAAATTGTTTTTGTTTAGCTCAATTTCAAGATTTAAGCTTTCTCAATACTCTAGGATCCTATCTGATGATCCTGTCTGGACCAGTTGGGTGAAGAGGGTTTGGGGACGCGAAGCAAAAGGTATCTGAGTGAATGTTATGTGATCCTTTTAAAATGCATTTAAAAAAAATGCTCAATCAAGGCTCAAGCCGCCATAAAGGGGGCTAATTTAACCCATACCACCACATATGTCAAGTACGATATCTTTCCCTTTTTCGACACCTGACAAAAATAATTAATTATTAACTAATTGTTGTTTTTCAATTTTGATTCTTGTTTTGTCAGATAAAAGAAATAATGGTGCAAAGTTTCCACGAAATCCGAGATTGGATGTCGGAGAAATAACGTGAACAAACTTTTACCAAACTGACATAGTGAGTTGGTAGAATCTTTGTGAAAATTATTGGTATCTTATCATAATTAATGCTGATGAATGGCTGAGTGCTAGTTATCAATCTGACAAATATGCATTTTAACACAGACCTATACTAAGTTAAACAAATGTTGTTAAAATATATTTTTGAGCATTTACATAGAGCGTCAATATACCAGTGGAAAAGTAATTAGTGGGTATATGTTTGAGTATATTTTGGATCAAAGAAGTTGTAAATTTGTTTTTGACGAAGAGTTTAAAAAAAACAACACCACTAACCTATTTATAAACAAAGCATTTTTTCCCGTTCCTCTATCTCTAACATCCGGTGATAAACAACAATCCAGGGTAGTCATGGCCATTTTTGTAAAAAGTCAAACAATGTTAGTAGAACGTGCCAGCGACGATAAAGAAGAATACTGGACACTACTGGACATTGGAATTGTGTCGAAGTGAAAGTGCACGCACTTGATTGACCACAAGCTTCGCATACTTCAAATAGCTGACGGGCATGGCTTTAGGGGGTCAAAGAGGTCATATCGCCAGAAAGATCAAACTTGTGCTCATACGAAGATGAAATTTAAATTGTTTCTCGTCAAAATAGATTATACACACACACAAACACACACGTATACACATACATACATACATACATACATACATACATACATACATACATACATACATACATATAAATACATACATACATATACATACACATACATACATATACATACATATACATACATATACATACATATATACAAATAGCTCCAGTTTTGTTAAGTACACTCTTCTTCTTCGTTCTCATTGTTATGTTGGAGCGTTCAGATGACTAGACCAATATATTAGATGAACTGCGCAGTGGTTTCCAAATCAGGGAGCTCTCCATATAGTTTTCTTTCTATTGGGGTGTTTTGGGGCCAGTGTCTTGTACGGGCCTCTTGGTAAAGAAAGCAGTTTTGGAGGACATGGTCAGCATTCTCTGGTGATACTCCACATGGGCAAGTTTCGCTAGTCCCGCATTTTAGCTTCCGGTACATGTGTTGTCGCATTCTGTTGTGTCCGGTTCTGAGTAGAAAGATTAGACGTTGATCTTGTCGGGATAGCTTATAATAGGCATAATCTTTTTTTGTGATTTAGATGAGAGCTTGTCCAATGGAGCTCATTCACCAATCGTAAAGAAACAACATTTAGTCACGTGATAATATTGATAAAACAACGAAAAAAAACTGTCACGTGATAGCCACTGTGCATTAAAATTAGATCATAATATGTATAGAAGAGATAGAGAATCACGTGGCTAAATGTTGTTTGTTTACAATTTATTTTTATTTTAGTTAAGTACGGTAAACCTTCTAATTCGGGTAACCGCTTTATTGGAGCACGAAAATCTAACCAATGTCAAGGTCGCTAAATCAAACTTTGCTGTTGCCAACAAAAAAAAAAATAAATAAAAATAATAAATAAATAAATAAACAATAGTTTAAACAATATCTCAATGCCAGGCAGATGTTCGTCGTATCAATTATCCTTTAATACAGCTAGGTTATGTCCCTTTTGTTTCGAGACAAATTGGAAAGACACATAGAGTGAACGTCTATAGCTTCATTTATTACAGATTTTCACAATAATACTCAATATTTTAAGGACGCTAAGTAGTGGCAGAGCTAGGGTGGGGAGAATTTTATTTTAAAAAATCTTCCGTGCCCCCACTTGAAAAAGGGGGGGGGGGGCAAATGAGTGTTTTTTACGTTGAAAATTAAACATTACGCAAAATGCAGGCCCCCCCCAAAAAAAAAGGTCAAGCCACCCCGGACCTCCAAACGATGAAAAATTCCTAGCTACGCCCCTGACGCTAAGTTGAAACCCCATGTTGCTAATTACATTAAGAGCGCGTTCGCGAAACTTCGAAGAGTAATTTTTCTAAATAGAATTCACTAGCCTGTATATCTATGATGACTATCTATCTCTTCTATACAAATTACGATCTCATTTTTAATAGACAATGGCTATCACGTGACAGTTTTTTTCCCCCGTTGTTTTATCAATATTATCACGTGACTAAATGTTGTTTGTTTACGATTGGTGAATGAGGTCCATTATATCCGGCTGTTAGCCAATTGTTACAAAGTTTGAATCAACTCTGTCTGTCTGGCGCAAATTTTGGATACGTCTGATCTTCCCAAATCTGGATTTTCCACTTCCCAAATCTGGAATTAAGTTTACACTTTGCATAGTTATTAATTGTTACTAACAAAACATGAATCAATCAGAAAATTAAACTAATTATTTAATTAAATAGTCTTGACTATTTCATGCTAGAAAACTTGATTCTGTAGCGTTAAAAAAGTGCAAAATAAAAAAAAAACACAGCTTACCGAAAACCCCCTGGTACACCAGATATTGTTACATGATCAGATGTAAATGGAAATCTCTAATATATGCAGAACATTTTTTATTTAATACAAGTAATGACAGAGTCCTTGGGGACATTAGACAAAAAAAATTTAATACGCTGTCCAATAATAACAAAAAAAAAAAACATTATTAAAATATAAAGTAGGAAATTAATCAGCTAACTTATTAATTTTTCATTTATTGATTCACAGCGCACGCGCGCAGACACTCAGTCAAACATTGATGTGTGAAATACACAAGGAAAGGGAGATAAACCTTGTTTTAGCGAAAGAAATTTCGAATTTAAAATTCAGTTGACGATCCTTTGAATATTAAAACAATGATTTTGTCTGCATGACCTTATTGATTGGTGACTGCGCCATATCAATGTAATAACTGGATATTTTCTAGATTATAGTTGTTTTTTTTAATCAAACCAACTGTCCAACAGATTGTGTTTCGTTAGAGATTAGCAAGCCAACACTTGCGGTCAAACTTTGGAAGCCATTTGGGCAAAACTCCACGCCCTAATCCTTTTGTAGTGGGGGAAAAGGGCAGGCAACTCCGCTGAACCCAAATTTACTTTCGTATTACCTGCCCATTGATCAACTTTTGTCGCATCTTACTGTCGTCTGCTCAAGAATAAGGACAGATATGGAAGAGGGAGGAGGGGGTGCAGATTACGACTAAGGTCCCCCCGCACCTCGATAAGGTCACCTTCCGCCTTCGTGATACAGCTGTATATACCCGAGCGCCCAAGTCCGCATACCTAGCGCCCCGTGAGGATATCGGGGGGCGTTGAATGACGTGTTTAGCTCTATTGTTGCCCTGATCTGTGGACGGATAGATAACGTCTCAGAAACATGGTTTATCCGGGGGGCGCCCCCCCCCCTCCTCCCTCCCCCGTAAGAAACACAACTTTTACTCTTTCGGTCCGAGCGATAGCTCCATGGTGACCACCACGAAACATTTTTGTGTCATTCGTGTTCGAAATATTTGAGCTGGGGGGGGGGGAATGGGGGCGTCTGTTTAGGTTAGTTTAAGGGAAAGGGGGCGTATTCCACCTTAGTTCCGATAACTTGAGCTATGCCTGTTATGCTTTTGGAGAAGGGATCGTGGGCCTGTATTTCTAGATTTGTTTCGCTCGTGACAAACTGGTGGTAGTCACGTGTTAATTCTTTTTTTATTTTTTTTGTGTAGTTTCACGGGGAGAAAACTCAAAAGCATAAAGTCGAACCTGAGCTTACGGAGTTATCTCTCAGATAAAAAAAAGGGACGAGTCTGAAGCGACACCTGCAGTATTCGACACTGTGTCCAGCCCAGTTCATGACGCAGGGTACTGTGTCTACAATCACATGCACAACATGACCTCATTGACAGAAAATGGCCACATGACAACTCCGATACGTAGCAAATTATGAAATGTGATCCAGGGTACAGCGGCGTAGCTAGGGTGGGCGGAGGAAGGGGGAGAATTTATTTGAAAATCCCCCCCCCCCGGTTCAAGTGGGGGCCCCTAAATGAGTATTTTTTACAGTAAGAATTAAATATTACTCAAAATGCAGGGGGTCCCAAAGAGGTCAAGCCCCCCGGGCCCCCAAACGATGAAAAATTTTTAGCGACGCCCTGCTAGGGTATTGGGGGGGGGGTACATTAATTATACAGACATCCAAATCTAGCTCTAGACTTATTCAGAACCCTTAAGATCTAGGTTAGATCTAGATCTGTTTCTGGTATCTAGAATCTAGATGTTATCTAATTTAAATCTACATCAAAATATATGCAAAGGATGATCTACCAATAAGACGAAAGCAACTTCAAATTTATTATAAACAACTCAGTTATTATTACATAGCAGTAAATGTGCATATTGATTTGGTTATGGCCAAGTTTAAAGTTATTTCTCTTTTTACCTTGCAAAATAATAACGGCCTGACTAGAGTTTTCCCCATGTGGCCAACGAGAGAGTAATTCTTTAGTCGGCGATATACACCAACTGTTAAATTTCTAGAAAAATCGTTAGAGCCGATGTGACATAATGGGGAAATGACTATTTTTTCGATTAATTGTAAAGACAGGAGTGATTCCCCTTTAGAGGTTTATATGAGGGCCTCTAGTTCTTGTTTAGTAGCCACTTGCTCCTGAGCTACCAGCTCGACCACTGGACCTGTGTTGTGAACTGTATATACATTTTCTTTGTTTTTTTGGCTGAAAGTGGCTCAATTGAATCCCCCAGAGACAAGGCTAGAAAAATATGTCACGTTTGGGAGTACCCCAGGATGCAGAACATCAGGGTAAAAATATACTGCCTGGAAATCATTTGAGGCTATATCTACTAATGAATCATAAAATACAAAATACAACAATGATTAAAGTTGTACTTAGCCCAAAGATCTCCAGAGCAGGGCGCACTTCTCCCGAGAACCCCAAGACACACGACCAATGACTAACATAAAAAAATATATACAGTTCACAACACAGGTCCAGTGGTCAAGCAGGTAGCTCAGGAGCAAGTGGCGACCACGGTCTACAAACCCTTATACAAAACCTCTTAAGGGGGAATCACTCCTGTCCTTACAATTAATCAAAAAATCCTTATTTCCCCATTATGTCACAACCTTTTTTTGATATCAATATCCAGGTTTCCCCCTCCACTTATCACCCTGCAGGTTCCATGAAGTTCTCACTTGAATAGAGGCATTGTTAAAAAGTTGTGTTGTTTTTTTTTTGTTACCGGTTTGAAATAAAAGCTATGGAGAAAGGAATATGTAATGTAAAAAAGAAAAAAAAACAGAACTAGGCACCTTGACCAACATGGCTGGTATTCACACAGAAAAAGCTTGTTTTGACAAAAAAAAAATGACAGAATGTGTATTTAGATTTTAGAGAGCTGTCAAAAACGTGTCGCTGGGAGATAGACCCGAGCGTGCCGTTACCGAGGTAGATAGCGAGGGCTGGAATTTCTCCAAAGTTTTAGAAGTGATCAGACTTGAAGAGATTTGAGTGTGTGCGTGTGTGTTGAGTGCTGTCTTTGTTTCAATACGACATTCTCTGGCCAGGGTGTGACACGTGATCAAATATACATTTACCGAGGAGAATGTTTTCAGGGAGAAAGCTGGAAAGTTCAACTCGAGACAGTATCGGAATCTTCCAACACTTTGACAAAGCCTTTTCCTCACACAGTGTTGCATGACTTTGACTTGACTAAACTCTGACAAGATAAAATTCTGACTAGGCGAAACTCTGACAAGATTAAATTCTGACTAGGCTAAACTCTGACAAGATAAAATTCTGACTAGGCGAAACTCTGACAAGATTTAATTCTGACTAGGCTAAACTCTGACAAGATAAAATTCTGACTAGGCTAAACTCTGACAAGACAAAACTCTGACAAGACAAAACTCTGACAAGATCAGGAGAAAGTTTTGATAAACTAGGGAAGACAATGTCACTGAAAAAGATTCACTCCAAATCTTCAGTGAATGTTTTTTTCAAATGCTTTATTAAAATTAAAATGTACTGTGAGCTATTAGTGTGATTTCAAACATTTTATGATCTCTGCTCGTTGAATCAAAATATTTTAGTTCATTTAGAGAAATTCCGTTACTTCTTCACTGAGACCAGAATCTCCGGAAGACTTCTGAAAGGAAGACTTCTGAAAATAAGACTTCTGAAAGGAAGACTTCTGAAAATGCCAATGCGTATTCAAGACTCAATTTCATTATTAACATCATCTTCATACTTATCACTTTCCTGTATGGTGGGAAGCGGTGGTCGAGAGGCTAAGTGCGCTTGAACTTGGCTTGGCTTGACTACCTATGAAGGGGGCTCGAGGTTCGACACCCGACTCGGGCAGAGTTGTGTTTACTGAGCGCCTGAAGGCAGCACGGAAAAACTTTCTCCTAGATACCCCCTCCCCCCCCCCCCCCCCCCCACTGGTCCACAACTGAGATTGTACCAACAGCGCTCTGAGCATGCTATAAGCATGAAAGTAGCGCTATATAAAAGCCATAATTTATTTTATTTTATTTATGGCGGACGACTCTTTAATAAGAAAGATCTTTCTTTTATGGCAAACAAAGGGATACTATTCCAGAGGTACCACTGGAAACACTACTAGGATCAGCTCAGGCGCCAGCTTGCCTTAACAGGGGTAGAAGTGAACGCTTTTAGTAACTCGAACAAAAGGCCGCGATACTAAAAGGAAAGTTTTTGGCGAATAAATGTGAAGACGTCGTAAAGGAGACAACGGATCTTTCTGCGCGGCAAAATATGTAGGTCAATGCTAGGTCCGCATTTTTACATGAAATACAAAATTTCTTCTTAATGTTAGGACCCAAAGACAAATCTTTAAAAAAAAATGAATCTCTTATCTTTTAAAAAGTTCTATATATACGAGAAAGGAAAGAAGAAAAAAAAAACAACCTTCCATGTTAAAAACTGCATTTTGTTATCTTCAACGAGATCATAGTTGTAGACCGTGATCCAGATAATGTGAGTAACATTACACCCAGAAGTTGACACTCTGTTTTTTTTTCCTTTTCACACCTAAACATAAACATAAAAAAAAAAATCACCCCCCTCACCCCCCCCCTTTTTTTCCCCCCCATTCAGGAGTCATAGGGACTGTCCCGTTGCCTAGCAACCAGCATCAACATCACGTTTACCCATAGCGCACCTGCAGTCGGTCTCAGCACTCTCGACACCAGGCCCCCCCGCGCGACTCTTCTGCCACGAAAAAAAAAAAAAAGTCCCGGAGATAGAGAGTAGAGAGTATCGTCCTGACAGGGGGGGGGGGGCGTATGAAACAAACGCTGGGGGCTCAAATCGCCTTGCCCCCAAAACGATAATTAGCCCGGATCTTTATTATGTTCACACCTCCTGCAAATCCTTCCGCCAAAATGAATAGCAAGCCGATGTTTGTTTGTTGTTGTTTTTTTCTTCTTTTTTTGTGTCACTACGCTGGAAGAAATAGGCTGTGTAATAGCAGGTGTTGAGATTAAGAAACCCGACAGACTTGATCCAAACTTTACTTTTTTTTTCTTTCTTTTCAGTACCCTGGGTGGCCCCCACTCCCCCTTCAGCGCCCTTACATATTTATGTCAGTCTAACTAAATCCTTGTTTACATTGCGTTACCCGCGCCCCCCGATTCTCCCGACCCCCCCCCCCATTCCTCCACAACTTTATCTTAATAAAATAACAAAACTTATTTCAGTGAAAATATTTTTTTTTTAGGTATTAGTGTTGTAAATGTGCTGTGTGCGTGTGTATCGATATATATATATGTGTGTGTGTGTCAGTATGCATACATGTGTCTATGTGCTCAGAGGAGGGAGCACTATGTCACAGTCATATATGACAAATGACCTCCCTAGCACCTGGGCCATAAAGAGCCAGTAAATCATGATTGTCATATAAGGATCATTTTCAAACGATCTGTTTGGCCCAAAACAACGTGGGTGGGTGGGGGGGATGTGCACACACACACATAACACATACAACACACACATACACTCACATATACACAGATACAACACGCCGACATCTACTTAAGACTTTGAACGAAATGAAGCGGGAGACCGAAAGAGGTGGGGCGCCCCTTTAACCTCCCCCCCCCCCCCCACCTTTCTCTTCGGATGCTATATTAGTTGGTCGAGAATATTTTTTTTAAAAACATTTTATTTTCAAGTCTTGATTACTCCTTACTTGACACAAGCTTCGAGAGTTCCCTTCCTTCACACCCTCTCCCTTCCCACACACACACACACACACACACTCTCTCTCTCTCTCTCTCTCTCTCTCTCAATCCTACTCCGATGACATACATGATACAATAGGTTGGGATGATATATGTATGGATGATACTACTCACAATAATGATATAAATGGTACAATTGATGATACCGACGATACAGTTGTAAATAATGATATATTCATGATACAAATAGATAGCAGTGATATGGATTCAATGATTCAATAGTCAGTAATGATATCAATGATTGAAAAGTCAGTAATGATATCAATGATTCAATAGTCAGTAATGATATCAATGATTCAATAGTCAGTAATGATATCAATGATTCAATAGTCAGTAATGATATCAATGATTCAATAGTCAGTAATGATATCAATGATTCAATAGTCAGTAATGATATCAATGATTCAATAGTCAGTAATGATATCAATGATTCAATAGTCAGTAATGATATCAATGATTCAATAGTCAGTAATGATATCAATGATTCAATAGTCAGTAATGATATCAACGATTCAAAAGTTAGTAATGATATCAATGATTCAATAGTCAGTAATGATATCAATGATTCAATAGTCAGTAATGATATCAATGATTCAATAGTCAGTAATGATATCAATGATTCAATAGTCAGTAATGATATCAATGATTCAATAGTCAGTAATGATATCAACGATTCAAAAGTTAGTAATGATATCAATGATTCAATAGTCAGTAATGATATCAACGATTCAAAAGTTAGTAATGATATCAATGATGTATCTACTTATTTACAAATAATCTTTCATTTTTCAACAAATACTAACATGCCAAAAATTATGAAAAAAGCATTCTAAATAGTAAATAAACATGTTTATATATTAGATGAAATGAATACTTAAAGGCAAAGCCTTAACAACACATATAAACATTGACTAAAAAAATATTTAATTGGGGATGCAATGACCGGGGATGAAGTGACAGGGGATGAAATGACCGGGGATGAAGTGACCAAAGATGAAATGACCGGGGATGAAGTGACCAAAGATGAAATGACCGGGGATGAAGTGACTGGGGATGAAGTGACCAAAGATGAAATGACTGCAGATGAAGTGACTGGGGATGAAATGACCGGGGATAAAATGACCGCAGATGATGTGATCGGGGATGAAGTGACCAAAGATGAAATGACTGCAGATGAAGTGACTGGGGATTAAATGACCGGGAATAAAGTGAGTGGGGATGAATTGACCGGGGATAAAATGAACGCAGATCGGGGATGAAATGACCAAAGATGAAACGACCGCTGATGACGTGATCGGGGATGAAATGACCGGTTACCTAAAAAAAAAAGGCGAAATTAAAAAACGATGTCAGCCATTTTACAATGGTATGCCTAGTACAAGTCTTTTATTAAAGGTAGTTAACTCCTCATTTATTGTGCATCATTTCTATCATTTCACTTACCTAAGAACTAGGAAAAAGTTTTAAAAAATTTATTTAAAAATGTGGAACATAATCTAATTAAATAAACAAACAAAATAAACGTATTTTTTTTTAGATTCAGGTTTGGTTGTTTTTATATAATTTTTTTAAATGTTAAATATGTCTGACTTGCTAAGACACGTGAATTCTTATCAGTGGCGTAACTAAGGGGGGGGGGAGAATTTTAAAATTCCCCCGGGCTCCCCTAGCAAATGGGTGTCCGAAATTTATTTGTAAATACATAAATTAATATATTTGATTGACAATTAGTGTCAACGGGTGTCTTTTTTTTATCAACATTTATGGATTAAATTTATCACAAAGACTAAACCTAGATATTTTAAAAATATTTTTGCCGCAGAGATCAGTTTTTAAAAATGATACTGGTTTTCTACTTTAAACTTTGTTGCCACGAATAAAACTGCATGATATACAGCGAATTCCAGGTATCTTGTTACCTTTACTAATAATAGATCTAAATGGCGAGTTTTATATGGCTACACTAATTAACCTTGAAGCAAAATTTACAGAATCGAGTATAACTAAAAGTTATTCTTAACAATGCTAAAATTGTCCATTATTCGGGTTTGGCGTCTATAATTTCAGAATTAAACTTCACACTCGAGTTATTACCCCTTTATTCATCTTTCCTCAATCCAATGGAAACTCTCTTTTTATTTACATCTAATGATCTAATCCTTTTGCTTTCGCACAAAACATAAACAAAAAATAATGACGTAATATCATATAATATTAATACATCCTTCCTATTGAAGTTATTATCACACCCTTCCTTTTAAAGTTCTTAATAGTGATATCTACTAGCAGGGCCGGCCCTAGCATTTGCGGGGCCCTATGCGAAACGGATCGCGCGGGGCCTAGTCTGGGTAGGGATAAGCATAATGTCAAAATTATTATTTTTTGAATTGGAAAATAGGCCTACTTTCGTCTTTGCAATAAATTTTTATCAAATGAAAGCTCGCAGCCTCGCAATGCCACTTTTTATTTATTGGCACCCCAAAACGTCAATTTCGTCTATTCTTCAGGAGATTTGAATAAATTCAAAAAAAGTTCAGGACTTTATCGTATATTTTGCCTTTTCATGAGATTTCCTGGAGGCCCTGAAAAATCAGGAGGTCGCGAAAACCCTGTTATTTTATATACGTTATAATTGTTTAATTTAATAATGTACACTTAGAATTAGCGCGGGGCCTATGAAAGCGCGGCGCCCACTGCGACCGGCACTGTCTACTAGGAACTTTAACAATTCGTCCACTTCTGGTTGTCTTGACTGAACAAGTTCTCTAGACGTTGGTCTATAACTGTCTGTTTCGTTTGTAGCAACAGTTTGCAGTTCATTGTCTTCATCGGTATCATAGTACCCAGAGATGTCTTCATCGAAACTCTAATTAAAAAGCGTTGATTTCTTCTGTATGTTATTCCATTGTTTGTCTTTATGATGTAAGATCTGGGTGCTGAATTTTTTTTTATGACAACTGCTTTCTGCCACGTTTGACCTAGACGAACTCTCCGACAGAATAATCTTTAGGTAGTCTTGCTTTTGCATCGTATTTCACTTAGCTTTTCATTTGTCGTTCGTTGAGTAATGTCTCTGCATTTTCAGCTACCAATGGTTTCAATAGTTTGGGATCAGTTGGAATGATTCCCTGAGTCTTCTTCTCGTCATCAGTTGTGATGGTGAATACGGCAGTCCACTTATCGGAGTATTTCTATACTTGAGCATAACGAGATATGGATCTTTCCCACTTTTGTATAATCTGAATCCTTTTGCTTTCGCACAAAACATAAACAACCAACAATGACGTAATGCCATATAATATTAGCACAGATTCTTCTTCATGCAGTGGAAAATTACGAATTTTTTGCCTATCTTGAATTCTGGTCAAAGCTCCTGTGCCCAATTAATATAGTTCGGAAGAAACTACAAAAGTCTGGACTGCATATACGGGAATCTGCTAAAGAAATTAGTAACCTTTCATGCTTTCTGCAAAAAGATGAGAAACTGACAAAAACCCAATCCATCGAAAAAGCAAAAGAAGGTAGTGAATACTATGGATTCCCTGTAATCAAAACAACCATATGAAAGAAAAGACTTGATGGGAAGTTGAGTTCTAATGTAGGACTGTCAATACAATTGCAATTCAAACGTGTTGCGACAAAAGTGCTGGACAGATTTCATATGGAGATGAAGGGCAGATTCCAAAGGCTGGAAAGAAAATGGATACCTTTGGGTTTCTTCTTGAACCAAGACACCTGTTTGAAGACACGCTTGTGACAAACTGTGCTACTTTTCCTGTTTGTATGTTGAAATAAATGGAAAATCGCTTTTTCAATGATGTCATTGATGCACGAGCACTTTTCATCAACAAACAGTAATACAATCACCAATAGACATATTGAGGAAACAGGCTTCATATGGGAATTACGTGTGCTCAGACTTTGCAACCTCCTCCGAATACCGCTAACTCAGGCCACTTCCATTACGTCATGTGAGAGATCATTCTCAAAGCTCAAGCTCATCAAAAAGTATCTCAGGAGCACAATGACGCAAGAAAGGCTTATCATAGTTTTAATGTTACTGAAGTCACAAATACTAGAAAGTATCGATGTAGTTGATGTTATAGGCCTAGATGTCTTTGCTGCACAGAATGCACGACGTGAAGCGATATCAATTTAGATTTGTCACTTGTGCATTATTTAACTAATAAACAACGGTATTATTCATTAAAAGAGTCTTGATGATTACTTTTTGTTACGTTTACTGATATACTGAACCAATTTGATTTGGGGCTTATATATTTTTGCGTACATTATCTCATGTCATATGTCGAATGTCAAAATGCAAGGGGCCCCAAAAGAGGTAAATCCCCCCGGGCCCCCAAATCCCTAGTTACGCCCCTGATTCTTATTATGAATTAACAGTTTCACACAGCATTTTGTTGCCACGTTTATAACTAGTGATTATTATCAATTCCTCGCATTAGAGGAGTAAGGCTGGGACATTTAAAGAAAATCTGATGATAATAACTCTTCATTTCGATAAACCAAACTACGACTCACACTTGGTCATATAAGAGCATTAGTTTTACTGCCACAGAGGAATGCTTTAGGTACCTTCTCCGTTTAGATAATCCTGACAACGACTCACACTTAGTCATATAAGAGCATTAGTTTTACTGCCACAGAGGAATGCTTTAGGTACCTTCTCCGTTTACATAATCCTGACCACGACTCACACTTAGTCATATAAGAGCATTAGCTTTACTGCCACAGGGAGGAAGGCTTTAGGTACCTTCAATGAAGTCCAGCAGGGAATCGGCGCAAGAAAGTGCCCACTAATCGTAAAAAGGCTTTTATCCAACGAACAGGTTTGGACTGGGAGTTCCTCATCCCTAGTCCCGTCTGAGGGTCCCCAGTAGTATGGTCAGCGCCCCCTGAACAGGCCCGCTCGCTATAAGCAACCGGATGCAGTGCTATTTTACCGATGGGAATTGATCTCATATTCCTATACTGTACCGCCACGTTCATTGCGGTGACCTACACTCCTATTACTCTCATATGCCGCCCCCCCTCCCACCTTCTGGAACGGTTTGGCGGATTTTTCGGACTTCGTCTACGGGCAACTTGTTCCCTCTCACCCCAAGTAAGGAAAAAAAAAGCTCACCCAAGGTAGCCCGGAAGGGGTCTGGTTCACTTCCCGTTCTGAGGCTCCTAGCCTATCTAGTTCCAAGCTGAGGCGAAGGGGGCTGAATCCTCCGTGTCTTAGATACCAGACCAGGGCGCTTCAGATCCGAAAGTGTTGCATCGCGACCTCCATGTCGAAGGTGCCGGTTGGATCAATATGAACTATATTCTCTGGAATGTCAAATTTTACCAAAATCCAGGCTCAAGATGTTTTATATTTCTATGAATAGTTACAATGTGTGTGTGTGTGTGTGTGTGTGTGAGTGTGTGTGTGTGTGTGTGTGCGTGTGTGTAGGAAGCGCGATGGCTGAGTGGAGGATCCCGGATTCGGATCCTGGTAAAGACTGATATTTTTATTTTCGGGATCCCTATGGCCCCTCTCAGTTTACCCAGCTCCATTGGGCACCTAACACTAGTTGGGGAAAGGTAAAGGCTGTTGGTCGTTGTGCTGGCCACATGACATCCTCGATAACCATGGGCCACAGAAACCTATGACCTTAAAATCATCTGCCCTATAGATCGCATGGTCTGAAAGGAGACTTTTGCTTTTGTGTGTGTGTGTGTGTTTTTTTTTGTTTGTTTTCTCTCACATTTCTGGAATAAAAGAAGAGATAGCAAACATAAAAGACTGTGAAGAATCGGATTCGTAAACTTCGTAGTTGGACAGTTCTTTAGAAGACCAGTGGTCAGACGGGCAAAATTTGTAAAAACGTAAATACAACATAAATGGTGTACATGTTATTGGTGTTCCTTTCGAGATGAAGATACATCCTTGCCCAAACCTCCAGCAGGATGACGTGGGATGGCAGTGGACAGGGTATGAACCGGGACCCTCGAGAAGACCGAACGACAGCGCGTACACCGCACGACCACTTTGTTGTGACGAAACATTGGCTAGAAACACATTTTTGGGGATTCTGTATAGAGATTAGAGAGACAGTGCCTTTGTGTTAGAAAAGTAGACTTTGACAATGGGGTTTCATGACTTCAACACTGTCGCCAAATCATGATGACTTCAACACTGTCTCCAAATCATAATGACTTCAACACTGTCACCAAATCATAATGACTTCAACACTGTCACCAAATCATATTGACTTCAACACTGTCACCAAATCATAATGACTTCAACACTGTCACCAAATCATAATGACTTCAACACTGTCACCAAATCATGACTTCAACACTGTCACCAAATCATAATGACTTCAACACTGTCACCAAATCATAATGACTTCAACACTGTCACGAAATCATAATGACTTCATCACTGTCACCAAATCATGACTTCATCACTGTCACCAAATCATGATGACTTCAACACTGTCACCAAATCATGACTTCATCACTGTCACCAAATCATAATGACTTCAACACTGTCACCAAATCATGACTTCATCACTGTCACCAAATCATGATGACTTCAACACTGTCTCCAAATCATGACTTCAACACTGTCACCAAATCATGATGACTTCAACACTGTCACCAAATCAAGATGACTTCAACACTGTCTCCAAATCATGACTTCAACACTGTCACCAAATCATGATGACTTCAACACTGTCACCAAATCATGATGACTTCAACACTGTCACCAAATCGCAACGAATTCAAAGCAGTTCAAGACTTGATTCTAAAATTCTTTCCTACAGACAGCCTGACTGAAACTGATTGCAAGACACCATAGCATGGTGGCCACCCTCTGACATCAGTGCTTCTATTATGATAAACTGTAATACCAGAAGCCCCCCCCCCCACCCCCTTTTGCAACTAATGAAGGAAGTGTGTGTTCCACAGGGACGCCAAAGTGTCACACTTGGATATGAAGTATTAACTGTACTGGCTGATCTTCTCTTGATGTTGTTACTGAAATGTTGTTTCATAAACCAACTGTAAAATAATAAAAGTATTTTTAGTAATCTACCGTATATATAACTTACAAACTAAAAATAAAATGGCTCCCAATAGCAGAGTTTCTCAAAGTTTTTAACCTAATGGGTCAAACTGACAGACAAGGAAGTCAGCTGACAGACAAGGCAGTCCAACTGACAAACAAGGGAGTCAACTGTGCGTGGACTTTCCAGTCATTCAATGAGAAGTAGCTCTAGAGCTGCGTTTATTAAAAAAATACATATCTTTTTTTTTTTTGTTAAATCCTCTTTTTTTTATTCTGCCCAGAAGTCTCCTCCATCCAACACTCCTCCCTCTCATCTTGTCACTGGAACACTCATTGGAACTCTGAACCCACAAATGCTGTCACAGCAGGCGCGAAATGTTGACTCAACTCCGCCACTCCAGCCTCCCCCCTCTCCACCCACCCCCCTCACGCCTTTCTACTCCCAGAGACAACGCAAATTTTCCAGATTTCCGGAGTAAACACCGGCAGCGGTCTCCAGACAATATTTGCTCGCGTAATTAAGAACGGTAAGCAAATCAAAAAAAGATGTGAGTAAATACCGCAAAGATTATCTCCCCTTGTCGTCTGCCTCTTACATTTTTTTTCTTCTTCTTCTTCCCTTAATACCAGAAGAATTAATAACATTTATGTATTGACTAGTCGCATGACCTTTTCTGTGTCAACACCGGAATCAGGCGGGAACTGTTTTGTTTCGTTTCTGAAGGAGTCACTAAGCCAGTTCCATTTTCTAACTCCTTCTTTTTAATTTTCACTTTTTTCCCTCCCCCCCCCCCCTTGAAAACCACAAGTCAACCGCACGAGGGGGAAAATAAAAAAACCGGATCATCCTCAGTGTAAACAGCAAGAAAATAAAATAAGCGAAACAAAATAAAGTTATTATCATCATCTTTGGCCGTGGGCTTGCGTGTTAGAATCAAAATTAGAGACATTGATTGAGATCAGGCAGTTGATCCGATCATTAGAACAGCCACAGAAAGAGAGGGGAAAAAAAAACCCCCACAGATCTTCATGTTTCCTTATGTTCTTATCTAAGTTTTTAAAGTCTTTTCTCCACTCTTTTTGATATTGCTAAAATTCACCATGTGTGTGTGTTTGTGTGTTTTAAATATTAAGTTTGATAGTATACGATGGCTGGGATAATGTGTTCGGGATATGCCCATTACGCGTGACGTCATGCTAAGAGGCTCAAGGGAAGGTAACTCTTGCCAATAATCTTCTTGGTCACATCACTGGCAGACGGACTGCGTAAGGCAGTATTTGTCCACAGAGTCCAGGGGAGGTAATTTGTAATTATGCTTAAATTAATTTTTCAAGCATTGAATGCCTGAGTGTGAGAAGACAGACAGACAGACAGACAGACAGTAAGAAACTGTGTGTCTGTGAGGGACTGAAAAAAAGAGACACTGAAGTTCAGCTCAGAGCTAAGGAATACGATACAGCACGGTTATTTATTCCATAGGTTTGTATTCAGAGCCAGATTTATATTTGATAAGGCCTTAATTAAGTTAATCGACATATGGGGCCCCTTAATTGTAATCAGAATACGGTGCTTTCTTCCTTTGCTTTTTCTTCAAAACAATTTTGGTGGCCCCCCATAATAGCGGGGCCTTTAGCTATAGATTTTATTGCCAATTGGTAAATCCGGCACTGGCAGGGCCGGTCTTAGGCCACTGCAACCTATGCGTTCGCAGTGGGCCCCGCGCTTTCATAGGTCCCGCGCTAATTCTATGTGTATTTATTAAATTCCAAAATATATACGAAAAATTCCTTGAAATGTCCTGCATTTATTAAAATCTCCTGAAAATTGACGAAATTGTCATTTGTGGGTGTCATTTATTACCGAAAACGCCAATCCTACGTGCGATAAAAAAAGGGAATCGTCAGTTTTCATGTAATAAAATGTAATAATCGGACGAGTTTTCCCCTAAACTGAAAGTTCCAAAACCTTATTTACTTTTATAGTCAATGGCATATAAATATAATAAATATGCCATAGGTTTGCAAGGTTCGTAAAGTAAAGTTAAATTGATCGCAATTTTGTACTTAGTAAAGAATGGATACAATGCGAAGTCGAATTTTTTTCTTATACAAAATCTTAATTTTTACTTATTATCCTTATTCCCACCCAGACTAGGCCACGCGCAATCAGTTTCGCATAGGGCCCCGCAATTGTTAGGACCGGCCCTGGGCACTGGGTTCACAAATAATATACAGCAATGTTATATCTCATTGTTCCTGTGTATGACTTCTGTGTATGAATTCTGTGTATGAATTCTGTGTATGAATTCTGTGTATGAATTCTGTGTATGAATTCTGTGTATGAATTCTGTGTATGAATTCTGTGTATGAATTCTGTCTATGAATTCTGTCTATGAATTCTGTGTATGAATCCTGTGTATGAATTGTGTGTATGAATTATGTGTATGAATTCAGACACTCGTCAGTAGAATATATTCATGTTTGCACTGGAAAATTCCAACAGTTACACAGACATCAGCAACATCTTGATGATGACTCTGTGATGTCCAGATAGACTCCGTTGATTACTACAGTATGAAATATGCATTTTTGTACATTAAAAAAAAAACATACTTGAAATTCAAGCTGATCTGTAAGGTAACAAACACAACTTTTAAAAAAATACGATTTATTTTCCGTAGTAACCAAAGACATTGACTTTGAAGGGAATAAAAACCCAAGTTCAAGAACTTCGTTGGTGTGGGATGTGAACACATGTGTGTGTGGGGTTGTGTGTGTGATGTGTGAGAACCCTCACCTGTCTGCAAACCGGAAACAAACGACAGCCAAACGATCAAAGAAATTATGAACAATTTCTATAAAAAAAAAATGTTCACTTTTACTTGTTGTGGAACTGGTTTTGTTCGTCTGATGGGCTGTTTTTTGGAATTATATCTTTCTTAAAGTACTGAATTTAAAAACATGAACGGCTTGTCAACAACACACAATAACAATCAAAATATAAACAAGAACAACATTAAAAACATACATTAAAAAAAGACAATACTTTCATTATAATAACCTAACAATAAAATAAAATAACAAAATTATTTTTTTTGCTCTAACTCAAACTTGTACTTTGTCACCATTAGCTCGGTGTACCAAATACGTTAGCCATTCAGCCAGAACTTCATTGTGGAAATGTATAGTTATTTATTGGTACTTTTACTATATATCTAGATCTAGACTTCTGATTTAGAATTCTTAAGATCTAATCTAGATCTAGATGTAGGTCTACTACTATTTCTAGAGTCTAGATGCACCTCTATATCTAGAGTCTAGATGTTCTATATCTAGAGTATAGATGTACTTTTATATCTAGAGTCTAGATGCACTTCTATATCTAGAGTCTAGATGCACTTCTATATCTAGAGTCTAGATGCACTTCTATATCTAGAGTCTAGATGTACTTCTATATCCTTCTTATCTTATCTTATATAATACAGACGTTACTTCAAAAAAGAAGATGATTACGTCCTACGCGTCATGCATTTAGTCATGCATATTAACCAATGACTTAAATTCTGCCAAGTCACTGGTTTTCCTGGCTAGCTCAGGCAACCCATTCCATGCTCTAATAGCACTAGGGAAGAAGGAGTATTTGTACAAATTTGTCCTAGCATATGGGACGAGGAATGTGCCTTTATCTTTGTGTCTTTCAGAGTATTTTATTAAATTTTGTTTTTGTATTTGAAGATTATGGTTCAGTGTTTTATGTATGATTGCTACTTTACTTTTGAGCCTTCTGTCCTGAAGGCTTTCTAAATTTAGTGATTTTACTAAAGGTGTTACTCTAGTCAAATGTGAATATTCGTTTGTTATGAATCGCACTGCTCTATTTTGTGTCTGTTCCAGTTTCTTAATGTTTTCTTGAGTTGAGGGGTCCCAAACGGAGGATGCATATTCTATTATTGGCCAGAGTCTAGATGTACTTCTATATCTAGAGTCTACATGTAATCTATATTAGATTTACGTAAAAACATTAACAAAGCTTGTATAACCTATCAATAAAATGTATAACTGTATAAATGTATTTTATTGTTGTTAATAAACAACTCAGTAATCGGTACACTACGGCTGACTACGCCATGTTTGATAGTCAAATTTAAATTTCTTTTTTTTTTTTTTTTTACACTTTGAAAACTTATAACGGTCAAGTTCGAAATTTCACCGTGTGGCCAGCGAGCTATTTATTCTCTCCTCAGCGATATACATCAACTGTTTCATTTCTAGGAAAATCGTTTAGAGCCGTTTTTGAGATCCGTGTCCAGGTTTCACCTTTCGGCCAACATTGTAAAAATACTTTTTAAACAAGAAAAACAGTTTTTTTTTAAAATACATTTTTTTTAAAGTACAATACCTCCATTATACAAGTTAAAATAAAATAAAATATAAAAATAGAAATTTTAAATTTAAAAATTACTATGCCATATTTATTTTACTTAAATTTAAAGACAAATTTAAATTTCCTTTTTTTACTTAGAAAATTTATAACGGTCAAACTAGAGTTTTCCTCGTGAGACCCACGAGCTAGTAATTATCTTCTCAGCGATAGAGCACACATCAACTGTTAAATTTCCTTCTCTGAGTCCGCTAAAAAAATTACAGCTATTAAAAAAACATAGAAACAATTTTTAAAGCGCTGATACATTACCAGTTTTAAGCTGAATGAAAATGCAGATTATAGCTTTTTGTGCTACATTGTCTGTGGAGGTAATATCTGCACAATCTAAAATTCAAGCCTTCCTAGCCATTCTACGCTATAGACAGCAAGCTCTACACTCTGCTGATCATTGCTTAAGTATTGGTTCAACCTGTGTCACACGTCTGTGAAAAAAAAAAAAGTCACCTCCTAATCAAGTTGACAACAAAAACAAATGCATTGTCTAAATTAGGGGTTCTCAACCTGTGGATCTCGACCCCCTTGGGGGTCGATTGACGGATTAGCCAGGGGTCGCCTAAGACGATCCAAAATATGGATTGTTATTGACTACTCATCTATTGCTGTATGTGCGTGTGCGGGGAGGGGGGTCGCGGCAGAGTGGGGGATTGTAAAAAGGGGTTTGCCGAGCATTAAAGGGAGCATAAAAGGTTGAGAACCGCTGGTGTAAAACTTTTCATAGTGGCTTCCATTTTGTTCCATACATTCCTACAGAATGGAAGATTATTACATACTCGTCCCAACATCACTCTGGACTGGCAGGGCTTGAGCCACTGACAATTGAGACGAGAATCCAGAGCACCGACCACTCGACCAGGCAGCCGCATTAGGGAGACGAGGGGGGGGGGAGCATTGATGTTGTTTGGGGCCCCCAGAACAGCTGTAGAAATTTAGTTCTTTTTTTTTTTTTATCATTCCAGCAATCAAGAAAAGGGGGCACATAATCCCATGAATAGTGGCGCATAATCCTATGAAAAGGGCGCATAACTCATTGTTGTCGCCCTTTAGCTGTGTTGGTTTCGTAGGTGTAGAAATTAAAAGTAAACACACACATAGACACTTTGAGACTCACATTCTTTGCTAGAACTATAGGTGTAGATCAAACTCACACAAGGGGAAAGGGAAGGGGAGACCCTACCCACCTGGCGCCCGGACATGAGCTTTATTTGTGTAAACACGTATTTGATTTGTTCGGGGGACAACACCTGGCCTCTTAATCTATCTCCCCCTTTAGTCCACCTCTCTTTCTGTCCCGTGTGTGTGTGTGTGTGTCCTATATCTTACTTATTCGCTACTCCAAATCCCCCCTATTCCGCATTGTCGTATCTCGCTCACCTCCGTGGGGGGTAAATATTGTTATAAATTAACAAAAACTATTTGGAGATAAATGACATGCATTATCCCTCCCCCCCGGCCCCAACCTGAGAGTGTTGATCCAGAGAAGGCGGAGGGACACTGTTTCTGGCGCCTCTCTTTCACCCTGCGATTCATCCGCTTGTCATTTCCCGTACAGTGTACCAGTTTTTAAAAAAGTAGTCCACGTATTCTGTTCTGTGTGTGTGTCCCATATATAAAAAGATGCGACCAAATCCAAAGAATTTGCGTGAAATGGGAAATTTGCCCATTCACTGACCACTGTCCAACTTGTATTTTTTTTTTTTTTTACAAAAAAAAAAAGGGGTCAGGTATCAGGTGAAACATGGGCGACCACTTCACCATCGTGTGAGGACCATTCAAATCATTGTTGTTTTAACAAGTTGCCTATGATACCCGGGAGACGATACAAAGAGGGGGGTGGGGTGCGCTAACATGGAAAAAAAAAAGGGGGGGGGGTTGGGTATCTGTTTAGACTTAGTGTCTTTAAGTGGAGGTCTCTGTCTTCGAGTGGATGTCTGTATTCTCATCTTGTTTGAGACTCCCTTTTTAAAAAAATAATGAAATTACAATGAAAGAAAAATGGATGGAAGAGTAGAGATGGTCGCTTACACGTCGTATTGGGATTCTCGAATATTCTGACATAGAGAGGGGGGGTTCAGGTTTGGATGGAGGATGGGAGAATGGGGTTAGGGCGTATTGTTAAAGGGAATGGGGCATTTGCTGTATCGAACAGGAGACAGAGGGCGCTATGTGGTGAGTGGAGCTACGAAATGTTTGATCTAGAGATGGTGTACACACGCATGAATATCAAATTTTATATTCGTGGCTTTGTTCTTGGCGGATCAGGAGAGTTTTAAGAGATGACACCAGCTCTTGAGTTTGGGTCGGGACTGGAGGGACCCTCATGGCCCCCCCCCCTCTCCTGCGTACTGGAGTTGGTCACCCACTAATTAATTGTGCCAACACAGTCCGCCACTTTCTTTCCCTCTTCCTAATTTTACTACGCTGTGTCCATGAGACAGAGAGTGGAGAGAGGGAGAGAGAGACAAAGAGAAAGAGAGAGAGAGAGACTGTAACGGTTATAGAGTTGCGTCCCAAAAAGACGTCTTATAACTTATTGTCTTATTTTACTAGTGAAGAAAACTGGAGGCGAGAAAAAGAATCAAACCAAATGTAGAAACGAAAGAAAAGAGACGGACAGACAGACAGACAGACAGACATACAGATAGATAGATAGATAAATAGATAGACAGATAGATAGATAGATAGATAGATAGATAGATAGATAGATAGATAGATAGATAGATAGATAGATAGATAGATAGATAGATAAATAGATAGATAAGAGAAAGAGGAAATAGTAAAACTTATGAGAGAAAGAGAAAGAAAGAGAAACAGAGAGAAAGAGCATGTAAAATAGAGAGAATGGGAGAGAGTGATACATAGAAAGAGAGAGGTAGAAATAAAGAGAGGCAGAAGAAAGATTTACAGAGAGAGAAAGAGTGAGTAAGAAAGATATATACTTGAACGTAAAGATGGCCAAACCGTCAACCGGCTGTGGCTTATTGGCCAGTAATGCAAATTTAAAGTTATTTTCCTGGAGCGACACGCTAGTGATTTTCAACCACCTCTGGCACGCAGCCTTAAACGTGTCACGTGACCTTCTTCGATGTCGACTTTTGGTCTCTCTACAATATTTCTGTTCCTCTCATTAGGCTCTCGAGGCTTTCAGGCAGTGACCTCAACTTCCGGTATGACGCGCACCCCAGCCACTGAAGCATGGCCGACAACTCCCGAGCACCATCTTGTTACCGTCTGCCAAATCAGGAAGTGACTTTTGTTTCGGTTGGCCAAGAAAATGGTTTCTAGGGTGGAGGTCAAGGACATGAAGCTAAATGTCACAATCGATAGCAAGTCACGAAAACACACACACGCGCGCACACACACAGACAAGAGTACACCCAAAGCTCTGACCAAAACAAATCTCTTCAGAAAAAGAAATACTTTGGAAAAGACAGATTATTACTGATTTATTCTTGAATTGTGTATGATATTTCCTATGTGGTGTTATTATTGTATATATTAAACGGACCATCAAAAAGACCGAACGATAGTCCAGCGCGCATACCGCACGACCAAGGCAGCCTTATTGTGATGGAATCAATATAACCTGGTTGTGCATTGAATTTACGGTTACAATTTAATTCAGAAAAAACTTGTATATAAAGTTACAGACATCGACCTCTTCCACAGACTTGTCTGGTTTTTTAAGCTGGTCTTGATGACGTTATGTTTATTTTTAATAATAGCGTAGTAATCTCTAATCCCCCCACAGCTTTATTTATGACGCAAGCTTGACATGCCTAGAGAGTAGGTTCTCGCGTCACTTAGTAACAGAGGCAGCAGACGGAAGACAACATGAGTTTAACTTTTTATTTATAAAGCGCTGGTTGCGATTGTGTGTGTGTTTTTCATGTGTGAATGTTGTTCGTATTATGCATCTATGTTGTTATTGTTACAGTAGTTACGCTGAGGTTGTCAAATGTAGTCAAACTGAGTTTCCATTTGATTGGATCAATACAAATTATCTTATCTCTATTTTATCTTTTCTAGTTCTCGGTTTAATTTATCATTAAGCCTTTTTAAAAAAACATTTGTATGTATCACTGTTAATACTGTTTATAGGCTCTTATTTCAAAAAAAGATAATTTACGTCTAGATAGATACAAGATAATTTTACAATGACACTGACAAAGCGTTTTGAAATTCGGATGGTGATTTTAGAGGGGATATTGTCCGGAAGATGAGACCAGATGTCCAGGAGTCAGCACCCCATGTCTCTCTCTTTTACACTAGGCAGAGCCTCGGATTGAATTGTTTGGGACAACACTGTGGTCCGCCTGTGATGCCGCCCGAGAGAGCACTTGATGGTCACTCGTCTCGTCCGAAGGCTTGAATGGGGCAATCAGTGCCATCCATGATGACCACCACTCGGCTGACCACCTAGGACAGTTGCTTGTCTGTCTACGGTGAAAGACGGGTTTGCGGTTCTATTGGCTGATAATACATACAGAAATTATTGTATTGACCATAATGTAGTCTAGTATTGACCATAGTGTGTTCTAGTATTGACAATAGTGTGTTCTAGTATTGACCATAGTGTGTTCTAGTATTGACCATAGTGTGTTTTAGTATTGATCATAGTATGTTCTAGTATTGACCATAGTGTGTTCTAGTATTGATCACAGTGTGTTCTAGTATTGAAGTGTGTTCTAGTTTTGACCATAGTGTGTTCTAGTTTTGACCATGGTGTGTTCTAGTATTGATCATAGTATGTTCTAGTATTGACCATAGTGTGTTTTAGTATTGATCATAGTATGTTCTAGTATTGACCATAGTGTGTTCTAGTATTGATCACAGTGTGTTCTAGTATTGACTATAGTGTGTTCTAGTTTTGACCATAGTGTGTTCTAGTTTTGACCATGGTGTGTTCTAGTATTGATCATAGTATGTTCTAGTATTGACCATAGTGTGTTCTAGTATTGACCATAGTGTGTTCTAGTATTGACCATGGTGTGTTCTAATATTGACCATAGTGTGTTTTAAACTTACGACCATATCTGGGCATGTTGTCCCTTGTATACATGACTAATAGTAGACCAGTACTATACTTGACCAGTCTAGCGTTGGGTCAGTCCAATACTATGCATCTGATAGTTGATCATTCTTAACCGGACTAATACTGAAATCTGATATTGAACCAGTCTAGCATTGGGTCAGTCCAATACTATGCATCTGATAGTTGATCATTCTTAACCGGACTAATACTGAAATCTGATATTGAACCAATCTAGCGTTGGGTCAGTCCAATATTATGCATCTGATAGCTGATCATTCTTAACCGGACTAATACTGAAATCTGATATTGAACCAGTCAAATACTGGACACCTAATACTGGACCAGTCTAGCGTTAGATCACTCTAAAACTGGACATCAGAGTTTTGTAAACTGTAGGCCTACTATTACAATTTTCTTAGATGGTATAATCTTACACATGTGACTAATTAAAATAACAGTAAGCCAGTGGGCGCTGCCGTCTCAGATCAGCCACAGCATAAATAAATATTGGACTACTGAATTAAATACATAGAGGTATTCAAATAATATCCATAGCGCTGTTAGTAAAAACAATTAACCCTTTCTCTCCTAATTGACGATGCCAACGTTGATTTGACTGCATTAAACTAAATTGATTTTTTTTTTAATTTATCAACTATAATTTGTTTTTTTTTTTTAAAGAACATGCATTCCCTTCTAATTCAATACAAATATAACATTTTGTTAATAACAAATGAAAATGTTAAAGTTATTGAAGCGTAGTCATGACAACAGAATAGTGAAATACAAATGAGCGAAATGAATAATTCTATCGGAATTAGGAAAATAATTACGGAGAGAAAGAGTTAAACAAATATAAATTCACATCGTTATTGGGAGTTAAAAAAAAAAATGGGCGTGGGCACTAGCTGTTATATTTTACATCACCATTTAAAACAAAAGAGTATTATTTCAAATTGTGTAGAAAATTCTAAAACTAAACGAGGAACTTAATATTAGAATAATCGACCTTTCATCTGTTTATTGTCCCTTAAGTCAGTGGTGCATCGAGAAACTAGAACAGACGCGAAATAGAGCCGTGAGATTTATAACAAACGAACATTTACATTTGTTTAGAGTAACACCTTTAGTAAAATCACTAAATATAGAAACACTACAGGACAGAATACTAAAGAGTAAAGAAGCAATATAGCAAAAAAAACAAAAAAAAACAACAACGCTAAATCATAACTTATAAACTAAAACACAACCTAATAAAATACACTGAGAAACACAAAAATAAAAAATAAAAACACATTTTTTATTCAAAATTCTAGGACCAAATTTGAGCAAGTGCTTTCACTACCCTAGTGCCATTAGAGCATGGATCGGGTTGTCCACATCATTATGGAAAACAGAACGTAGCAGGATTAAGTCTCTGATTGACATGCACGATTAGATTTACACTTGAACACATGTAGAACATAGTTATCTTCTCTTTCCAAGGAACGTTAGTCATTTATGGATAATAAAAAATTGTATTATGTTAGAAGCGAACGAGTAGTCATTCTCTGGCGCTGCCAGGTTCGAGTTTCGTTAAAAAGAAACAAAGTTCCTTGTAGTCCCTTATCAGTATCCAAAGAGGAATTTTCTGGTGATGTGGCAGGTCTGCAGAAGTACCGCCCTCTGGCAGGCAACGAGAATGTTCCTTGGAATGCCAAGGGCCTTGAAGGTATCTGAGAGGTCAGTTGTTATTATCCCCTCGGTTGATATAACAATGGGGTATATTGTTGTTTTAGATAACTTCCATAAACACTTAATCTCCAAGCCTAGGTTCTCATATTTTTCGTTATTTTTCCAGCTCAGTTTTTCTTAAATTGTGAGACAGTGGTACGGCGATGTCAATAATGGTAGCGGCTTTTTCTTTTTTTAACGATGAGCAGCAGACCAGAGCGATTAAAATCTACCGTTTTGTCTGTCAAAATAGACCTATCCCAGTACAGTAGATGATCCGTAGACTCGAGAACCTCTTGTGGTGAGTATTTGTAATATGGTGGAGTATCCTTACCGATCAATTTGTGTGTCAAAGCCAAGTGTTGGTGTATTAGCTTTGCAACTTGGTTATGGCGACCTAGGTAGGCAGATTCCGATAGGGCTGAACATCCCGCCATTATGAGTTCAATTGACTCACCCACATTTTCGGCATTTGTCATTATTATTATTATTATTATTATTATTATTACTATAAAATAAGATTAAAAAGCAGCTCTTATATTCATTCTATACATAATAAATATGACATTTGTTATTGTATTCTATAAAACATAGGACATGAACAGACAAAACGGGAATCATTAATTATACACTTTATTTCAAAATAAAATATTTTTAATTACTAATATTTTAGTTTACAAGAAAGATCTCGTAATTTTAGAGCTACTTTAAAAGAGCATAAATTATTGCGATCAAAAAGAAAAATTCCAAACCGGAAATTAACCCCCCCCCCCCCCCCCCAAAAAAAAAAATAAATAAAATTACCATGAACAGACTCAACGTAAATCACGCCACACAAAACGTGTGACATTTGTATTCGAGAGTATTTCAAAACGTTTCGAGTTTCGTGATTGGTCAACGAATCTGACGAGCAACTCTGGTTGGCTGAGACTTGCCTATAGGTGTGATCCAAGATGGTGTGATCCAAGATGGCGTGATTATCGTCTGCAGGCCATTGTTTCCTTGGCGCATCCTCACGTCTGCTGGCTATTATCTGTCGTCTGATTGTCCGCGGATATATTTCTTCAGGTAGACAGGGAGAAGCCCGTATGAATTATTCACTGCAATCATCAAGGATCATAATGGGTCGGACTGTCTCTAACACATTGTCACAAACTCAATCAAAGACTCCATCGCCCCAATCAAATCGAGCGTTTTCCCCCCGGCTTGATGAAAAGGGGACAGGCGAATCATCTGGCCAGTGCATCGGACACTCTGTTGTCCTGGACATGGGAACAGACACGCTGACAGACAAAAAGACATACCTAAAATTAAGAAAAGATGAGACTCGGGTGATACAACGAGGAGAGAGGAGTCCGCCGTCACTAATTAGTAACAAAACAAGATGCTTCCTCGCAAGTGCAGTCACGAGTACTCATTATCTGATGACGTCATTGTTTCCTATTTGCACTTGTACTCAAAATGTAGAGTTGATTCCCCTTTCTCTAAGTATGAAAAAAAATATATTTATAATTCATTCTAAGGCAGTCTTCGTTCATAACAAGTGAAAATGGGCGAACTCAGGGCTTGGACATTAAAACAAAATGGTAAATAATTATAATGCAGAAAATTATAAGGTACCTGGGGGGTGATGTGGGAGTGGACTGCAGACGGGTGTCTTTCTACGTGTCCAGGTCTTGTCAGGCATTCCAGGGCCGGCTTTAGGTAATGGGAGGCCCTAAGCGAAGTGAATAGGGTGACTCCGAATGAAATAGAAAAATACAAGAAAAGTATGCAAGGAATTATAAGCCGTCCTGTTTACTATCTATAGCTGGGAAGCGTGGTCAAGAGGCTAAGTGCGCTTGGCTTGGCTTGACTAGCTAGAAGGGGGCTCGAGGTTCGACACCCGACTCGGGTAGAGTTGTGTTTACTGGCAGATACCCCCTCCCCCCCTCCACAAATGAGATTGGACCAAAGCGCTCTGAGCATGCTATAAGCTTGAAAGTAGCGCTATATAAAAGCTATATAGATAGATAGATAGATAGATAAACCAACAAATAAATTCATATAACACCGATAGCACTAATGATCACCAGACTAGAAATAATGTTTCGACATTTCTAACATATCTAGTCTAACAAGTAGATCTAAACATTTGTGAGTAAACCTTGCATCATACTAGAGACTTAGAGCTTTGCGCGAAGAAATAGAGCCAAAAAGTTCTGCCATGTTGGAGTATTTTGATTTGATCAATGTTTCGCATTTTTTTTCGAAAAAAAATAAATTTCTTTGACTCCTAAGCTTGGCCCACACCAATCGGGGGCCCTAGGCGGCTGCCTAGTTTGCCTCTGCCTAAGGTCAGTTCTGGGCATTCGTGAGAAATGTATCCCCCTCTGACGCTACTGTGATGTAACACGTTGGTCGTGCGGCATGCGCTCTGGAATGTCGTAGCGATGGTCTCTGGTTCGAATCTTGGCCGCCGCCACCCTACGGCGTCCTGCTTAAGAAGCAATAATCTTCATCTCTGTCAGAACGCCTGGAACTTGACAATTAACTAGCACAGATGTCATGACTACAAAATGTCATACGACACAGATCTAGTACTCGAGCTCTGGAATGTCGTCGCGATGGTATCTGGTTCGAACCTTGGCCGCCGCCACCCTACGGCGTCCTGCTTAAGAAGCAATAATCTTCATCTCTGTCAGAACGCCTGGAACTTGACAATTAACTTGACAATTAACTAGTTCAGATGTCATGACTACAAAATGTCATACGACACAGATCTAGTACTCGAGCACAACGGAAATGGTCAATCTTCACATAGTTAGCTATAATAACCCACTTCTAATGTAGACATTTTCAAAAACTGCCAAGTTTTAGTTGAAAGTGAAATCTTATGAACATCCCCACAAAGTTACCTCGAGAGGTGGGTGTTCCAAATGTCGGGGGTTTGAGTCGTAAAGTAAGAAGCTAGAATCGTGAGGTGTTTTAGTTGTGGGGTGTTTATGGGGGTCGTCGGCGTTTGAGTCTTGGGGCGCTGGGGTCGTCGGGTGTTTGAGTCGTGGGTCGTTGATTGTTTGATTTATTGGAGTGTACGCTGATAGTAGGAACTTAAAAAAAAATAATTAAAATACTTCTATCGTCGACGCTGCCTGTAGGAATGGAGTCGCTTTTCTACTAAAAATATAAACACACACACACAGGTATATTTCTATTGTACTTTATACAGCAAACTTTTTTTTACCAACGTCAATCGATAAGAGGATGTTTTAAAAGAGGGGATAGGGGGGAGACGGTGTACACGCGTGCATTATTGGTAGATGGACTTGACGCCTTGATCTCCGCAAGACGTTTTCAATTAGAAGCCTGAATGACCACCATTAGCTACGCTCACCTGGCCAAGAGAATAACAAATGGATGTAACCCCCTAAGGTAGAAACATGATTAAACCCTTTCACAAGAAGTTATCTCCCTTCGCTGTAAGTAATGTCCCCTCATTTGCGGTTTCTATTTTTTTAAAAGTGTTTCACCGTTAGCCCAGTGACCAATAGGAATGCAGATTTCCCGAGGCGGTCATTAGATAGAGTTGACCGACTGTCGATGACGGACCCGCTAAGTGCAGCGACTGGAGGAGATGGAGCGAATACCCTAAGAGACTAGATCTGGTTCGAACCGATTGCTTCCATGTTAACCGAAGCGGTAAGATAATGTTCGTGTGAAGTATCAATAGTTTTTTTTTTACACAAATTACTAAATATTATGCAAAATGCAGGGGCCCCAAAGAGGTGAAGCCCCCGGGGCGCCCAACTGATGGGAAATTCCTAGCTACGCCACTGGGTGCTATAGTCAATCGCGACGACCCTAATTCGAACCCCGCACACTGCCATCCCTGGACAAACTTCCATTCAAAAGTCGTGTGAAATATGCAAACAAACGTCAAAGTTCTTTTAGATTGAGGCCAGTCTAAACCTGAGATAACTATCATCAATCTCCAGGACTTCGTCTGCTGCTTTTTCTTAAATGACGTCCGCTTTTATTTTCTGACGTCTGCTACTTTTTAAATGACGTCTTTAATTTATTCTGACGTCTGCTACTTTTTAAATGACGTCTTTATTTTTTTATGACGTCTGCAACTCTTTTTTTAACGTCATTAATTTCTAATGACGTCTGCTTCTTTTTTAAATGACGTCTTCAATTTTTAATGGCGTCTGCTTTTTATTATGTCTTTAATTTTTAATGACGTCTGTTACTCTTTTTTTTAAAAGGACGTCTTCAATTTTTAGTGACGTTTGCTACTTTTTTAATGACGTCTTCTACGTTTTTAATGACGTCTGCGCGTTCGTGTTTGACGTCTCTACTTTTTTTTTCTTCTTATTTCCTTTCCGTATTCGTTTTTCTAATTCATTTTGATTCGTTTTTTTAGTTAATGTTTATTAAAACCCTTTAAACGCGTGTGGTAGATTAGCCTCTAAACATCAGAATTGTAATTCCATTTTTTGTATGTACTCCTAGTAAAACAGCTCAGCACTTTAAGGGTTAAAGAACTGGCAGCATTACGTCTGAACAACTTAGTGGTAGAATTCTGAGCAGACGGTGTGCTGGATAAGACAGGGGGGGGGGGGAGGGTCTCTGGGAAGGACTACCACATGGTTGGGCTCTGATCATGTCACAAGTATCAAAACGGAACGGCGGCTGTCACCGCCTGGGAGCATCACCTAAACCCCCCGACCCCCCCCCCCCCCCAGTTTGACCAGAGAAGTGTTTTATGTCCCGGGACTACGTAAGACGTCATCAAGAGAGACCAACAGAGGGGAGGGTTCCCACACTTTGAGCCGTCTCCATGTCACTCAGGTCTGACATGTGAGAACCTCTTTAATGGGACCGGTTGGAGACACAGGACGGAGGCAGTGGAGAAGGGGGGGGGGAGTTGAATGGAGTATCTATGTGTGTCTCTCTCTCTCTCTCTCTCTTTCTCTCTCTCTCTCTCTCTCTCTCTCTCTTAAGTTCTTTTTTGTTTCTTTTCTGGTTTCATCTGACAGTCTTCTCAATACTACACACAACACCACTTCCTTTTTAAGCTCTTTCTCTCTCTCTCCCCTCTCTCTTTCTCTCTCTCTCTCCCCTCTCTCTCTATCCCCCCTCTCTCTCTCCTCCCTCTCTCTCCTCTCTCTCTCCTCTCTCTCTCTCCTCTCTCTCTCCTCTCTCTCTCTCCTCTCTCTCCTCTCTCTCCTCTCTCTCTCCTATTCCCCCCTCTCCTCTCTCTCTCCTCTCTCCTCTATATACCCCCTCTCTCTCTCTTCTCTATCTCTCCTCTCTCTCTCTTCTCTCTCTCCCCTCTCTCCTCTCTCTCTCCTCTCTCTCTCTCCTCTCTCTCTCCTCTCTCTCTCTCTCAACTCTCTCTCTCCTCTCTCTCTCCTCTCTCTCTCTCCTCTCTCTCTCCTCTCTCTCTCCTCTCTCTCTCTCTCCCCTCTCTCTCTTTAAATCCCCTCACATTTTTATCTCTGTGTCTGTGTGTTTTTCTCTAATTTACTCTCATTTCTCTTTGACTCTCCCTGCCTCTCCTTGTCTCTCCCTCTCACTTTCTCTCTCTATCTTTTCTGTCTCTTTTCTCTCTACATTTTTCATTCTCTTTTTTTCTATCTTTCTTTTTTTATTATTCATCTCTTTCTCTCTTACTTTTAGAATTCTTCTGTCTTTCCCTCTTTTCCACCTCTCTCTCTTTCCATCTCTCTATCTCTCTCTCTCTCTCTTCATTTCTTCAATTTTCTCTCTATCTATCAGACTACATTGTGCTGAAGTGATCCCAGAGAATTGATTGTAATGCTACAGTTAACATCTACTGTCTGTCGACTTTACATCCTGTAATTATATTTTCATAACCTATTTTGTGTTTGTTTTTAAAAAGCTTACATCAACCCACTCTGTCTGTCTGTCATATCGCAGTGCAGAGTATAATTTAACCTTCTACAATTGTTTTTCGACACCCAATCTCGGAACAAGTGGAAATTTTGCACAATCATTTATTTTACCTGACAACACAAGAACCAATTGAAAAATTAACCAATCAGTTAATTATTTACTGGAAATTAAAAATTTTGTTTTGTTATCTCTATTAAGGGAAAGAAATTGTGCTTTACTGAAGTGGTGGTATGTATAAGTTGAGTTAGTTCCCTTTATAGGTCATCGCTATTAAAAATACTTAGAAATAAACAATACATAACTAAACTATCTTCTATAGTCACAGTTATCTTAGTAGAAGAGTGGTTGCTACGTCAGCTTGAGGAGGCCTGAGTCATGAATTCAAATTCAGGCCTTTCACTTTTTTAAAAGTGCTTTAAAAAACCGATTACGGTAAAATTCACCTTTATAGGCCCTTATCCCTTTATGTACTACGCCCTTCCTGTTTCATTTTCCTATCTAGTCCAGACACGTGATAGTATCATGTCGTATTGAGAAATCTAAAAGCATGAAATAGTGCTAAACAAAAACAATTGGTTAAAAATATTTCTAATCGCACAGATTTATTATTGTTGGTCTAAATCTATAACAAATTTAATAACATAATTAATTCAAATTAATTGATAAAATTTCACTAAATATAAGCCTTGTTGTTGTTTTTTTTTTAATATTTTTAAAAAATTTTGTTGATTTTTTAAAATATTTTTTGTGGTCCGACCCTGCCTCTTCTTAATGTTTACCAGTGTTTTCATCACTATGTCTGTACTTAATAACTTCAGTCATTAGTTAGTCGTTAGACTATGGGGATCTCTTCATAGTTGGCATCAAACAACGAAGAGAGATGACACTTGTGCCGTTTTTTTTTTAAAGGTTTATTTGTATGGAACGAGACGTCGTGGTTTAGGGTGTCGGTGTGGTCAGCAGGGCGCTATTGTGTGGCTAATGACCGCCACAAACATATTGGTTTGCACGCGAACCCATTAGGAGCTGACCAATGGACAGCTTCTGCCACTGTGTTTGTGTGGGTGGGGGGGGGGGGGGGGCTCGTAAGGCGCGGGTCTTAAATCTTTTTCTCTTCTCTTTCTTTAATTTTTTCTCTCTATCATTTTCACACACACCCACACACACACACACTGTTTTATTTTTTGCTTTCTGACTACCTCCATGAAACGCCCCCCCCCCCACTACCCCGGCTCTTAAATGAAATAAAAAAAAAAAAACAATTTCTCTGACTTTTTTGTTATCTCACTAAGTCTCTCTCTCTCTCTCTCTAACTAATAATTTTCCTGTCTGCCTTTCTCTAACAGTTCTCTCTCTAAGTCTGTCTCTGTCTTTTTACTCTCTAACCCTTTACCCAGCTAATGGTGCACAATTTTCAGCTTCATCCGAGATTGGGTGTGGGAGAAATAACGTGTGCTAACTTTTTATCTCTCTCTCCCCCTCTCCTGCATTTTTATCTTTTCTCTATCTCTCTTCTCTCTCTTTCTCTCTCTCTTTCTCTCTCTTTCTCTTTCTCTCTTTCTGTCTCTTTCTCTCTATTTCTCTCTCTCTTTCTCACTCTTTCTATTTCTCTCTCTCTTTCTCTTTCTTTTTCTTTCTCTCTTTCTCTCTCTTTCTCTCTCTCTTTCTCTCTCTCATTCACTTTCTTTTTCTCTCTCTCTATCTCTCTCTTTCTCTCTCTTTCTCGCCACGTTTATAACGTAAAAGATCTTAAACAAATATGCATTAGCCCTTAAACTGCTGAGCTTTTTTACAATGAGTGCATACAAAACGGAATTACCATTCTAGTATATAGACTAGTATAGAGGCTAAACTACCACACGCGTCTAAAGGGTTAAGAACATTAAGACCTATTTGTTCAACAAACTTTTTTAAAGATAAGTTTGTCATTTGAAATTTCGTATTGACGTCTTTTATGTGTTAAGTTGTTTATAAATTAAATTATCTCTTTCTCTCCAATTTTCTCTCTCTCTCTCCATCTCTCTCTCGTTATTTTTTGACCATGTCACTCGCAAGGTCTTTATTCCACATCTCACATTTCGATCACACGATCTGCTTAGAGACGGGAGACAACTCTCGGGTTTGAACCCAAGGGATCCCTGATGATCCCCCTTTCCATAAAGCTGTCTCGCTTCTTAAGGGATCATCAAAACACAAAGACCCCGCCATCCACAATGTCAGGAACGCTATCCCCGTGGACCTACCATTTCAAAGACTACAAATGAAAACCACACTGTGAAACCTAATTTTTTTAAAACAAATTTATAAAAAGTCTATTATGTGTATTAAGTAAACAGTACACTTTAGCTGAAAAAGTCCCAAACAAAACAAATCGCGGTTCCACTTTAAAGTATACCCACATCACACCTTTGCTTGGTAACCAAAGATCAAGGAGACATCACTCTGTCGGGAGATAATCAAATGATTGTTGAATTGAGAGTTATCTTACCCACCGATGATATTTAGCCAAATTAATGAAATGTGACCCGAACGCCATTTTCTTTGCCTTTGTTCCGTCTGCTAGATTTCATGAATAAATAATTACTTCCGGGGTGAAAGTTGATCATTCCAAGCACATGATACCTTGGAGGTTTCTGTTTTCTTTAATATTTGTTTAATCCTTTCTGAGTTTTTTTTTTTTTGGGTTAAATGGAAAACAATAACTTGGTTTTAGTTACTGGCATTAGAAAAATGATCGGTTGGATCTCAGATAATTATCCAGATATTAGATATCGCCAAGGATGTCTACAATATTCGCACAGTGATGGCTGGATGCGCACTGGTAGCGGAAGGAAGTGTGGAGTTTGTGTTATTACTTGCAACTAAAAATAAGAAAATGTTCTTGGGTATTGCGAAGGAATACAGAGTTGCAAGTAATGTGTGTCCCAATATATGCATGGTCTCAAATTGAAATGAATGGGAGTATGTCTTTACAGATGCAGCCGCAATTTTGTTTTAGAGCATTGGGTTACATATAGTTTATTATTAAACTGCACGAGCGGAGCTCGGACAGGAAGTGACGTCTGGTGAAAAGGGAAGATTAGATGCAGACAACACGTGGGCTTGAGTGAGTTGAAATATATATTGACAATCCTTTAACATCTAGCGTATAACTTTCCATTGTATGTATATATCACTGCTACTTATTATGGAAGCCGATTGATATTTGTTTGTTTGTTTGTAAAATGTTTTACATGTTTCGGATGTTCCTTCAGAGTTGAAGATAATTACTTCCTAGTCCAAACCTCCCGCAGGACGACGGGGGATGGGAGCGGGCAGGGTTTGAACTCTGCACCATCGATAAATCTGAACGACAGTCCAGCGAGCAAACTGCACGACCAGGCAGCCATCCTGTTGAATTGAGGTTTCCGATGTTTATTTGTTTGAGAACCCTAAACTCAATAAGAGAATAGCGAGATTTATAACAAATGAATGCGGTTCTCAACCTTTTAAGCTCGGTGACCCCTTTTTATATTCCCCCACTCTGTCTCGACCCCCCCCCCCTAACACACACATACAGCAATAGAAGAGTAGACAATAACAATCCCTATTTTCGATGGTCTCAGGCGACCACTGGCAAATCGTCAATCAACCCCCAAGGGGGTCGCGACCAACAGGTTGAGAACCCCTGGATTAGAGTAACAACATAAATAAAATCACTTTAAATTTAGAGAGACTTCAGGACAGAAGAATTAAATGTAAACACACACACACACACAAAAACACTAAACAATAATTTACAAATATTTTTTTTTAAATTAAGAAACTACTCGGAAAGTCACAAAGATATTATCACATTTGTTATTTCCATATGCTGGGAGAAGTTAGTATATTTGCCCCTTCTTCCCTTGTAATGTTACACCATGGAACGGGTTGCCTGAATCAGCCATGAAAAAAAACAACAACGACTCAGCAGAGTTAAAGTCACTGACTAACTGGCATGACTAGATTGATGTGAGTTAAATAATTAAATGATTAGGAATCCAGAAACATTTTGTCAGGATCTTTAGGCCTATAGAAATCTGAGAAATATCCTAAAAATACACTGGTATGACAAAGTAGAAAACACCAAACTGTGGGAGATGAGTGGGCAGAAAAATATAGAAGTGCAGATCTTAGAGAGGAAGTGGAGATGGATTGGTCACACCCTTAGAAAAGATACCAGCAACAGAGCTAGGCAGGCCTTAGAGTGGAACCCCCAGGGAACAAGACGCAGAGGAAGACCAAAAAGAACATGGCGACGCAGTGTACTTGAAGAAGCAGAGAAGACCGGGAAGAGCTGGGACACCATCAAAAAGCTAGCAAGAGACCGTGGAGAGTGGCGTGTTTTTGTCGAGGCCCTATGTTCCATGAGGAACTCAAAGGAGTGATGATGATGATAGGCCTATAATTAGAATTTTATATACTCTGAATAGATTTATACATTCGCTTGACCAGGATTTTATCAGAAAATGGGGGGGGGGGGGGGTAAAAAGGGGCGAGGCAAAAAATGTTCTTTTTTTTTAGAAAATTCTATCATTATTAGTTATTAAGAGTAAAATTATCGCTATTTTAAACGTCTGTATTATGTAAGATTAAAATATGGTTATTAACTGTATAACGGAAGAAATGTCTTTAAAAAATAAACACACATTTTATGTGACTTGTTAATAGCAGGTAAGTTAGGAGGTCACAAGTGGAGGACTCCTCTACTAGGAATCAATTTTTTTTTATTATTTTGTTCTAAATTGAAATGATAGTGAGGACATCTCTGAAGTGAAATCGTAGCTATCAAAAGGGCCACTAACTCCAAAAGATAATCTACAGTTTCGTTCCTACTTAAAAGTTTAAAAATAACCATTGAATGAATCTAATGAACGACATTCATTAAACCAGGGGTACTCAACCTGTGGATCGCGACCCCCTTGAGGGTCGATTGACGATTTGCCAGGGGGTCGCCTAAGACCATCGAAAACAAGGATTGTTATTGTCTATTATTTATTGCTGTATGTGTGTGTGTGTGTGTGTGTGTGCCGGGGTCGCGGAAGAGTGGGGGATTGCAAAAAGGGCTCGCCGAGCATAACAGGTTGAGAACCGCTGCATTAAACAATGTTTTGAATGATGCAGGAAAAATGTGTAGGCCTAGATGTGGGGTCAGAGTGAGGTAGAGGGGGATATGTAAAACGGAGTGGATGGGGGAGGGGGGGCTAGTTTGAAGACGTCTCAACAGAAGGTGTTAACGGCAGAAGATGTCGTGAAACCCGAGACTTCTGGTGTACAACAAGGTGTCATAATATTTGAAGTCTATCATTGAGCTAACTGTTTGAGCGCCCTGGGTAACGACAAGATGCTGCGCCCCCCCCCCTCCCCCCCCCCCTCCACCATCTTCTTGTGTCTCATTTATCATTTCCGCCTCACTTCCAGTCCGCCATGTTGACGCGAATACTTAAGCCTCGTTCTGAGTTCCTCAACTGAAAACATTTTCACTGCGTTTTAGTTTTTCAACTTTTTTAAAAACACTAGGCCAGTGATTCTTAAAAATCTTTTAGGTCAGCGGTTCTAAAATATATAAAACAATGAACTCTAAACGATCTCACAAGAATATAAACCATTTAAAAGAGTAGTAGGTTGACGAAAAACTATTGCAAGTCGGGACTAATTTAATGACTGTACTGCTAAAGCCTATTTAGATTTAATAAACTAGTCTTGACTTCTTGTAAATAAACAGAAAAGAAAAGAAAAAGAAAAAAAAAAAGTAGTAACTTCACTGACATATAAATTCACATTTTTAAAAATAATTTATCTTCGAAAATTTTTTATCATATACATGTATAATCTTACAAGGTACAGAACCAGGAAGAAAGAAAATATAGAGCGAAGAAAAGCATGAGAGGAAAACACCAAGTAAGAATGGAATAAAGAGAGAAAGAGAGAGTGAGAGAAAGACTGAGAGAGAAAGAGAGAGTGAGAGAAAGACTGAGAGAGAGAGAGAGTGAGAGAGAGAGAGAGAAAGAGAGACTGAGAGAGAAAGAGAGAGTGAGAAAAAGACTGAGAGGGAGAGTGAGAGAGAGAGTGAGAGATAAAGAGAGAGCGAGAGAGAGACTGAGAGAGAAAGAATGAGTTAGAGAGAGGGACAGAGAGAGAGATTGAGAGAGTGACTGAGAGAGAAAGACCACAAAGTTGACCTAGCTGGTCAAAACAGAGTGACTATATAGAGAAAAAAACCCACAAAGTTTACGTCAAAAAAGACATTTGTACTAGGCCCATGGTCTACAAGACAGCATTTCGATGTTTGAACATCCTCATCTACACATGACATTTCTTTGTAATTTATAATGTGCCCATCTTTCTTTGAGAACCACCGAGCTATTCACCAGTTCTTTATTTATATACAGATCAAATCCAAAAGAGTTAAACGAGTTAAATCAAAAGGCAGCACCCCCTCCCCCCCGCTCCCATTTCATTTTCTCATTCCCTCCTTGACAAATGTTGACAAAATACTTTGATTGTCAAACTACTTCTCCCCCCCCCCTCCTCGGGCCGATTCTTTCCCTTGAATCTCGCTTGACATGTCATGAGCTGTTGACCCGAGGTGGCGGTCAACTGACGACCTGTATGACAGGTAAGATGTCAGTGTCTAATGACGCGGTGACTAGGTGTGATGTTTGCCGTGACACATCTACTGGCCTCGGCTGCCGCCTCGCAGATACACTTCAGAGTTTGGAAGCAGTCAGAGGGGGGAAACAAGGGAAGTGAACTCATACCGCACACAGACGATTGGTGTCTCTGTTGACACATTGAGAGGTGATTCCAGTCACGTGATATCATTGGGCAGATAGTGATACATAGATGCGGGGGGGGGGGGGGGGTAAAAAGGGTCTAGAAAAGTTGTATTTTCATTTTGTTAGTAAACTTTAGGTTTTTAGTCCACAGCCATCTCTAGTTCAACGTAACTGGGACACGGTTTTAAAAAGATACAGATCAACTATGTGGAAGCACTGAACGATATGGGCTCCAAGCCAAGAGTACTGATATCTCCAACTGTGAGACCTCCTATGGGAGATACTTTTTGACTAGAGAATTTATAATTATTTATTTTACATTGAGATAGAGAGGAGTACAGTAAGAGAGAGAGGGAGAGAGAGAGAGGGAGAGAGAGAGAGAGAGAGGGAGAGTGGTGGCCTACTATTTAATTATTCCAGTAGTTCGTGGAACACCTATTCAGTCCTCACAGAATACAGTTTGAGATACACTGTACTTTAATAATAAGACTTTGTCATGGAATGGTATACAGACAGTCTGTACTGTAAAATTAAATAGTGATTATTGCATCTAGAATTGGGTATTATGTGACACTCAGAGCTAGATATGTTATAATTATTTTTTTTTTTGGTAATTCTCAAAACGGCCAGAATTGTCGCATGTATGATCTCTTTTGTTTATCTTAGAGATTTCTCCCTCACTGTTCCGATCTATACATCTCCTTATCGGATTCTTTTTTTCTTTTCTCTTTCTCTCTCTCTTTATCTGTCTTACTCTTCTCTTTTTCTCTCTCTTCAAGTCTCTCTCTCTTCATCTCTCTTACTCTTCTCTCTTTCTCTCTCTTCATCTCTCTCTCTCTTCATTTCTCTTACTCTTCTCTCTTTCTCTCTCTTCATCTCTCTCTCTCTCTTCATCTCTCTCTCTCTCTTCATCTCTCTTACTCTTCTCTCTTTCTCTCTCTTCATCTCTCTTACTCTTCTCTCTTTCTCTATCTTCATCTCTCTCTCTCTCTTCATCTCTCTTACTCTTCTCTTTCTCTCTCTTCATCACTCTCTTCATTTCTCTTACTCTTCTCTCTCTCTCTCTTATTCTTCTCTTTCTCTCTCTTATTCTTCTCTCTCTCTCTCTTACTCTTCTCTCTCTCTCTCTTATTCTTCTCTCTCTCTCTCTCTCTTCTTCTCTCTCTCTCTTATTCTTCTCTCTCTCTCTCTCTCTTCTTCTCTCTCTCTCTTTCTCTTACTCTTCTTTCTCTCTCTTACTCTTCTCTCTCTCTCCCTCTCTCTCTCTTACTCTTCTCTCTCTTATTCTTCTCTCTCTCTCTTATTCTTCTCTCTCTCTCTTATTCTTCTCTCTCTCTCTTACTCTTCTCTCTCTCTCTTATTGTTCTCTCTCTCTCTTATTCTTCTCTCTCTCTCTCTTCTTCTCTCTCTCTCTTTCTCTTCTTTCTCTCTCTTACTCTTCTCTCTCTCTCCCTCTCTCTCTCTTACTCTTCTCTCTCTTATTCTTCTCTCTCTCTCTCTTATTCTTCTCTCTCTCTCTTATTCTTCTCTCTCTCTCTTATTCTTCTCTCTCTCTCTTATTCTTCTCTCTCTCTCTTACTCTTCTCTCTCTTATTCTTCTCTCTCTCTCTTATTCTTCTCTCTCTCTCTTATTCTTCTCTCTCTCTCTTATTCTTTTCTCTCTCTCTTATTCTTCTCTCTCTCTCTTATTCTTCTCTCTCTCTCTTACTCTTCTCTCCCTTATTCTTCTCTCTCTCTCTTATTCTTCTCTCTCTCTCTTATTCTTCTCTCTCTCTCTTATTCTCATCTCTCTCTCTTATTGTTCTCTCTCTCTCTTACTCTTCTCTCTCTCTTATTCTTCTCTCTCTCTCTTATTCTTCTCTCTCTCTCTCTCTCTCTCTCTTACTCTTTTCTCTCTCTCTTATTCTTCTCTCTCTCTCTTATTCTTCTCTCTCTCTCTTACTCTTCTCTCCCTTATTCTTCTCTCTCTCTCTTATTCTTCTCTCTCTCTCTTATTCTTCTCTCTCTCTCTTATTCTCATCTCTCTCTCTTATTGTTCTCTCTCTCTCTTACTCTTCTCTCTCTCTTATTCTTCTCTCTCTCTCTTATTCTTCTCTCTCTCTCTCTCTCTCTCTTACTCTTCTCTCTCTCTCTCTTACTCTTCTCTCTCTCTCTCTTATTCTTCTCTCACTCTTTACCAACGCTCACCCACGTACAAAATTGGAGGTCTGGTAAAACGGGTGTATGACTGTGTTGTAGGCAACACGGGGAGGACCGAGGGGGCGCCACTGTTTCGTCCTCCCCACCTAAATGTTGACTGTATTGATGGTTTGTTAAATATAGAAGGTTAAGAATAAAGAGAGTGAAGAGGAGAGGAGAGGACTCTCTCAGCGCCACAGAGCCAGAAAACCAAGCTGATAGTGGGAAAAGGAGTCGAGGGTGTCAAAACAAATAAAGTGACACCCGAGGGTGTCAAGAACACTAGTAGACAAACTAACAGACAAACCTGTGACGTGTAGACAAACAGGGGGAGGTAAATGAGCATAATCCTTACGTTTATCCTTTAAAAAGTTACCTCCACCTTTTTGACAGTCTCTTTGCTGAACCACCGGAAGTTAAAACACCAGAAAATGATACTTACCATATTTATATGGGGGGGATTTTTAAGGACCGTCGATGCGGGGGGTTTTGAAGTAGGGGCCTGTCTGAGCGTGTGTTTGCCCAATTAACTGAGGAGGCAATGAAAGAGAAAATTAAAAGGGAACAAACTCTACATGCAAAATAAAGAAGTGTCGTTTTGGGGTTGTCGCCCCACTCCAACATGTCGATTTTATAATGAGGTTTGGTGACCCACACACACACACTCCCTACGTCCTCAAATCAATCGGAATCGCCCCCCCCCCCCCGCCGCCCGATCGCGTACGTTTGTTAAAGCGTTTGGTAACTGACGCCCCTGACAAATGTTTGCCCAATGATACGCCTAAAGCTGACGTTGACTGGTGTTTAAATATATCGTTTTAAGGCTTGTCATTTTCATTTTTGAACTTGGCGCCCCACCCACAAGGATTCTTGTACCTCACCCTTGGGCGGTTAGAGAAACAGAGGCCGAATGAATGCGTCATGTAATAAGTGAGCCTACCGACATTTTTTTAATTAAAGATCTAGCTCACCATCACTACCACTCGACAGTTTTCAGATAGAAATCAAATATCAGTGTCACGTGAGTTATCGACTTGGATCCAAAGCATCTATAAAAACAAGATTACAAAGAGAGTTTGTGTGCAAACACAAACTCGGTTGCGGACCCCGGGTGGTCCACGTAATGTTTCAATATTTTCATCACGATTCTCCGAGGCTAGGAAGAAGAAACTCTAAACAATTACAATCATAAAATTAGATTTTCAAAAAAAAAAAAAAAAAAAATTCTAGCTTTTGAAATCTCAACGTGACCGACGGACAGACACAAAACTAATAAGCTGAGTCACTAAAAACTAATAGCGGCTTTCCCGCTTTTCAAGGGGCCCTAACTAGGATTAACAGTCATTTGTACACCCAGAAGAGAACGGAAACAAGTACAAAGCCTTTACAAGGGAGGTAAATAATTATAGAAATGAAATTTAAATTTGTATTGATGATATATAACAGTAAATCATGTACTGTAATGGCTGCTGGACGTTGTGCTGGCCACATGGTACTCTAGTTAACTGTCTGCCCCAGAAACGGCCTTAACATCATCTGCGTTATAGATTGTGAGGTCTGAAAGGATCACTTTACTTTTTGGGTTAGACTAATGACTTATGTCGTAGGTACGATTGCTGACAATAGAGAAGATTATGCAAACACTTCAGAACTATTGAGAAACACAAGAAACTGCTTAAGACTGCAAATGACTTGTAGGTCATTTTACATAGTCAAACATATGTGTGTTATATCAATGGAGTCGTGAATGTATTCAAATATGATTATATGTATCTCTGACTGTGTGCGTGTATAAAATGTGTTAATGCGCGTTGAATAGCCCATTATAAAAAAAAAATAACGCGAGTGTCAAATCCCCAGACCCGTAAAAACAAAAAGTAGTCAAAGGGAGGTAGCTTAGGCTAATGCAGTCAAGTTAAAAAGTAATGGATTATTTCCCTTCGTCGACAAACTATCAAGAGAAGGAGTGGTGCGTTTTCCTTTAACCCTAGTTTTCCATTCCCCCCGGGATAAATAAATAACACACACAACTACAAACACACACACACACACACACACACACACATGGAAGAAAAACACATGTACATTTGGACAACAACACCAAAATGTGAACATTTTAAAGAAGTTTGTGAGGCTGCACCTACATAGCACGTAGTTCAAGACCGCGCTAGAGAGACGGTGTGGACAGAGTTCGAACCTTTCCCCATTCCATCCACCCCCCCCCCCGTTTCCAACCCCTGTTGTCCTGCAGGACATTCAGGCTCAGGACGCAATGATCCTTGTTTCTGAAGGAACATTTTTTTAAAACAACGTCAACAAATTTCTGGAAGATTATTAGTGCTACATTGTAAGACCAGGGATCCACCAACCCCCCCTCCCCCCCCCCCCCCCACACACACACTCTTATTAGGCTGACATCTTGTATGGTGTAGCAGTGTAGGTTAATAAAAAAAAATTTACCAATGTTTACGAAATTAGAATATTGTTACGATCTCTTCCTAATCAGGCCTTCTGTAAACACTGCTAAACACAACACAACACATCAAGAACTTGACAACAAGGCTCCAAATAATCTGTCACTTTAATAAGGGTCAAATCAAACAGCCAATATGACACAATTGGCAACACAATCAACTGCTACAACGTTAGACCGTATATCACTGTACTAAACTCATATTAACTCTACTGTCTCTTCCTGGACTCGTACGTTTCACTGGAGGACTGCACCAGGACCGACTTCATGGCTGACTAACAGTCCCGGTATCAACGCTCTCCGGTCTTGAACTGCCGCTTTCTTACACACTGTGTCTCTGGTCCGCGCAGGCTTTCGATCACATGACCATAACATTGATCATATTTGCGTGTAACCGTAGTACTGTCCCTTGTCCATCGCCTGAGTTCACGTGTGTCAAGTGAACCTACAGTTAACCCTTTCGCGCCGCCAATAGGGTCATAACAATATTTAAATTCAAATACATCAATTCATCCTCTAAGTATTGGCCAGAGTTGCCTCCTTCTTTATTAGTGAAATTACTAATTACAATGACCAACCATGCGTCCCTTGGAGTGTGCAAATGTAAACTATTCGAAACTATAGAACTTAATTTTTTTTTTTTACAATATAATTAAATGATATCTAAATTATGACCATAGGGTCACATCCGGCCCATGGTATACAGCGCCTAATAACTTCCTCCCACATCGAAGATAATCTGCATATTAGAGGGGGAAAAAGTACTGTACCGACAAGAGATGCGCACTACGGAAATTCATACCCCCACCCCGCCCCGCCCCCCCCCGCCCCGCTCCCCCCCCAACGACTACTAAGAACTGTTAGGTATCATTACCATGAATCAATACCTCCAGTAATAATAGCCGAGAAACTTACTGGTGACTGTGGTTAAGCGCTTGGCTTCCAAACCAGGGGTCCTGGGTTCGAATCTCAGTGAAGAGTGGGATTCTGAACTTCGGGATTTTTGTAAGACGCCCCTGAGTCCACCCAACTCTAATGGGTACCTGGCTTTAGTAAGGGGGAAAGTAAAGGCGGTTGGTCGTTGTGCTGGCCACGTGGCACCCTCGTTAACCGTTGGCCAAAAGAAACAGATGACCTTCAGTACTTTAACATGATGGTTGAGGCAGTACAAGTAGATCTACATGCTTTACAGTGAGGTTTCAGGTGCTATCAATACATTCAGGGCCGGTCCTAACAATTGCGGGGCCCTATGCGAGACTGATTGCGCGGGGCCTTGTCTGGGTGGGAATAAGGATAATAAGTGAAAATTAAGATTTTGTTTTAGAAAAAAAATTCGGCTTTGCATTTTGTTCATGGGATCAAGTTAACTTTACGAATCTTGCAACCTACGGCATATTTATATGCCAGTGACTATAAAAGTAACTAAGGTATTGGTACTTCCGGTTAAGGGGAAAATTTATCCGATTATCACATTTTAATACACGAAAGCTGACAATGGCTTTTTTTTTTTTATCGCGCGTAGGATTGGTGTTATCCGTAATAAATGACATCCACAAATGTTAATTTTGTCTATTTTTTAGGAGATTTTATGATTTTTCAGGAGATTTTAATAAGTGCAGGACATTTCCAAAAATATTTCGTATATATTTCGCAATTAATAATTACAAATAGAATTAGCGCGGGGCCTATGAAAACGCGGGGCCCACTGCGACCGCATAGGTTGCAGTGGCCTAAGACCGGCCTTGAATACATTGCAAATAATTCACTCTCTGGATCATTTCTTTCTACAGGACAATGTCAAGGGACTGTCATCTAATCTACTTAAAGATGTGGTGAGGACCATGACGCCTTAGAAAGTTTTCTGGGTTTAAATTGAAACCAAAAATACATAATTAAAAGGGGAATAACTTGGAGTAGCTCAACTCTACCAAGGCAAAACGGGTTACCTTACTTTGATGAACTAGATAACTTGCACGTTTAAATGAGGAGAAATGAGAACAAATACAAGAAAAAGATATTTAAAAAAAAATACATTTAGATAAGAGTGTAAACATTGTGCCGACAGTATAATAAAATATTTAAGAAAAAAATCAATTAAAAAAAGACATTTGTTTCAAAACCGATTATGAAGCCCATGATTTTAACACCGTCAGATTCGTGAATCGGCCAGCGGGTTTGGCGCAGTTGTTCGTTTGTTTTACATGTTTCGGACGTTCCTTCAGAGTTGAAGATAGTTTACTTCCTAGTCCAAACCTCCCGCAGGACGACGGGGGATTGGAGCCGGCAGGATTTGAACCCTCGACCGTCGATAAATCTGAACGACAGTCCAGCGCGCAAACCGCACGACCAGGCAGTTTATGCGATTATATAGTGATACTATCATTATATGGGCATCTAGATCCAACTCTAGACATAGAATTCTAATTTAGAACCAGTGGCGTGGCTAGGGTGGGGGGGGAGGAGAAGAGATAATTTGAAAATCCCCCCACTTAAAGGGGGCCCCAAAATGAGTGGGTTTTTTTACATAAAAATTAAGTATTACTAAAAAGGCAGGGGCCCCCAAAGAGGTCAAGCCCCCTGGGCCCCAAACAATGGAATATTCCTAGCTACGCCCTTGTTTAGAACTTTTACATCTAGTCTAGATCTAGAATGTCGATATAATGTATAGTGGATTTATTATAAAAAGTTATTATTAAAGATTAGATATTCTTTCAATAAACTTGAATCAACTTTATATTAACTCAGTTATCGAATAATCGTTACACTATAGGGTGATTACGCCATGTTTTTTTCATTATTTAATAATTCCAATGATAAGTATTTAAATCTAGACTTAGAAGACAATGCCTATGAGCAAAGTTTTCCTGAACATTAATTTATTAAACTCTTGAATCAATGATGCCTTACATTCGGAAATGCCTGAACGCGATAGTCCTTTCAAGAAAACGATAGTCCTTGCAAAACTAATGTAGGATCTAGACCTAGACTTAGTCGCTAGCCAAATTTACATTTATTTATTTTTTTTACTTGAAAAATTATAAATCAAATTAGAGTTTCCCCCATGTGGCCAACGAGCTACTCTTCTCAACGATATACATTAACAGTTCAATTTATTGGAAAATGGTTAAAGCCGTTTTTTTTTTTTAGATCAGCTGTCCAGGTTCCTCGATCCAGGTCCCATGCAGTTCTTACTTGAATAGAGGTCTTGTTAAAATAATTTTACCCCCCCCCCCCCAAACAAAAAAAAAAACAAAGCTTATCTAAATGAAAGACTTACTTACTTAGACTTAGGTCCTCCCGCGCCGTTCGGCGCACTGGGCAGCAAGCTGTCTCCACAAAGATCTGTCGTTGGCAATGTCTGAAGCCTCCTCCCACCTGGTGTCCACTGTTCTGAGGTCCTCCATGAAGGTCTGTCGTTGGCAATGTCTGAAGCCTCCTCCCACCTGGTGTCCACTGTTCTGAGGTCCTCCATGAAGGTGTGTCGCCAAGTAATACGAGGACGTCCCTGTTTGCGCTTTCCTCGTTTTGGCCTCCATGACATCGCAACTCTTGGTGTGCGTAGTTCATTTTGTCGTAGAACATGTCCCGCAAACCTCATGCGACGCTCTGTCACAACCTCACTAAGTGTTCGACTCCCAATTCGGCAAAGGATTTTCTTGTTTGAGACCCGATCTGTGTAATTGACTCCCAAAATCCGTCTCAGCCACATTTGGCTTTTTCTCAATTTTGACAGATGACTTCCATGTCTCACATGCATATGAGAGGAAAAAGGAAAGAATGTCATATTTAAAATCAAATTTTACTACAGTAGGATTTATTTCCTTTCTTCAATAAAAAAAAACTAAATAATTAATTATTTTGATTGATTCAACATTCATGTTTAGTTAGGTACTGTGAATAATTATGTAAATTTCAACTTGAGGTGAGAATCTGAAGTGAGAGAAATAATGTGAACAAAAATCTGTACTAGACAGACAGACATACAGACAGACAAAGTGAGTTGATATAAGCTTTGTTAAAAAAAATTCTTTTAGTCTTTTAGTGTATGTGTGTGCTTGAGTGTTTTAATGTGTGTTTTCGTGTGTGTATATGTGTGCTTGAGTGTGTGTGTTTATGTGTGTGCGCGCGCTCGAGGTAATGTTTGGGAAACTAGACTTCCTAATTTAAGACCAATAGCCAGTAAGATTGACTAGTCCCGTTGACTTTAGAAGCAAGGTCTGACATACGCTAGGGAAATAAAAGCTGTTGACCGTTGGGCTTGGAAACAGATAACGCAAGGTCTGATAGAGAAACCTTTACAATTACGCTCGGGTTTACTTAAAGACAACACAGGCTGTAGCTTTGCCTCCCCCCCCCCCCCAAAAAAAAAAATATTTAACTTCCCCTTTCAGACACTGCGATCTTTGGGGAAGAAAAAGTTAATCTTATCTGTTTCTGTAGCCTACAACTGGCCACCGCGCCTCCGAGAAATATTTAGCACTGACATATTAGATCCGGACTTATAAAGGGCCCATATCTCAAGTAGCCTAGGGCTTTTTCAATTCTCATAAGGACACTGCCTTTCCTAAACACACACAAATTAACATTTAAAAAAATTCAGTATATTGTAATTGCCATGGGAGCTCAAACTAGGCAATACAAACCAATTGTCTCCCCTGCCATTGTTAAAAAATGTTTTGTTATGATTTCTTGCTCACTAAATTGAAGGTCTACCGGATGCAGGAAACAGAGCGCTTTCTCACAATATTCGATGGCTAGCTGGCCGAGTGGTCTCCGCGGTGGGTTGTCGACACGTTGTCCTGGGTTCGAGTCCAAGGGGACACTGTTCCATCGAGGATGATTGATGACTTTGGGATGATATTTCAAGGCACTGAGGGCCTCGATTTGTCATAGGCCGGCCCAACGTCATTAGGAGTTCTTGATGATTGTAGTGGGATTTGAACTCAAGACGATTGTCGAGATAATGCAACGCGACCACTTCGTCCGACAAGCTATTTTTTTTTTCTTAGAAAAATACAATATTACACCTAATTTAAAATGCTGTGTTTCTATACAATAATTTAACGAAAAAAAAAAAGAATTTTGAAAGAAAAAAAAATTGTCATTAAACATTGGCGAAATCAGATTTTTTTTTCTAGTTGTAAGAGTGAGTTTAAAAAGATGTTTTTTTTTTTTTTTTTTTTTTGGGGGGGGGGGGGGGGGGACGGACGCGTAAATTGTTTCCCGATATTCTCAGCCGCAACTTTGTATTTTCCGTGGTGTGTACTGCACAATCTCCAGCATATCCTAAAATAATCATTTTCAAATCTGCTATTCACTGAACCTGATCAAGTGGAACCTGGCGACTGGTGGGAGAACAGATCAATGTGTGAAGTATTTTATGTCGTCCTGGGTTCCAACCTCCTTGCACATATTTCGTTTCGTCTTCAGTACTTCAACAACAAACTTAGCCAAATACTTAGTCTTACAATAAATCGTACTGTCTCAAAGCCAAAGATTAGAGTCTTACAATGTGTAGAAATGTGACTAAGCCAAAGATAGAGTCTTACAATGTGTAGAAATGTGACTAAGCGAAAGATAGAGTCTTACAATGTGTAGAAATGTGACTAAGCCAAAGATAGAGTCTTACAATGTGTAGAAATGTGACTAAGCCAAAGATAAGAGTCTTACAATGTGTAGAAATGTGACTAAGCCAAAGATAGAGTCTTACAATGTGTAGAAATGTGACTAAGCCAAAGATAAGAGTCTTACAATGTGTAGAAATGTGACTAAGCCAAAGATAAGAGTCTTACAATGTGTCTGACTGTTTCTAGCAAATGCTAGATTTTTCCAAGGCTTTTGACAAAGTTCACCAACATAGTTGCGTAAAAAATTAAAATATTTTAGCATTGAAGGTCCATTGCATCAGTGGATTAAAGATTTTCTGATAGAGGAGAGAACAAACTGTAATAATACATGGCTCTAAATCAGGGGTCTCAAACTCATATCAGCACGTGGGCCGCAGTGGGAAGTAACAAGCAGTCAGCGGGCCACACCACGAAAAGAGAATTTTTTTTCATTAAATTTTACGAACACTACTGTCACTGCAGTTAAATGCTAAAATAATTTTTTTATAATTATTAATTACATTTAGTGTAGTTTATTACATGCACAGGCAGTTTAGTTTACTAAAATAAGGTGACGTTGTCTCTGTCACTAATTAAAAAGCAAAAACTGTAGTCCCCCCCCCCCCAAAAAAAAAATACAACTATAATTACTAGGCCTACTGCAGATGGCTCGTCACTCATGTTTCTGTCCACTCAGCTGAAGGACTTTTGGCCGAGACCAGACCATCGACGTGAGGCCAGAAGTCGCTTGTAGTGGCAAGCCGCAAGGTTACTCTCAGATGCTCATCAGTCTTGATCGTACTATTTGTGAAACATAATATGTATTTCTTTATGACGGAATTTGACAGTTTAAGGTGTATTTTACTTTATGGTTAGTAGCAGGGGCGGACTGGGAGCTAAAAGCGGCCCGGGCATTTCTATACAATACAGCCCACAAAATGTATATTATATGATGGACATCCAATTCTAGGCTACCTGTCCTAAAGATCATTATGTTAAGTTTGATAATGTATCGATAACTGAACGCATGCATAAAGTGAACACTATATCCTTATAAGAAATATAGGTCTTATGATTCAAAAAAAGTATATAGTATATATCACTAAGTATGTAGGCCCTAAAAGTATGTAACCTGCTAGTGGCACTGTCTGCGGATGTAGGCTATTACCTTATTTAAAAGATTATGTAAAAGATTTAAAAAAAAACAACAAGGCTAGGGGGCCTCTTTTACAAGAGAATATTATAAAACCTTTAACAATTTAATACGTTCTATATGAGGACACTTAGGTTGCCCTACCGGCCCACCGGGCATTTGCCCGAATGCCCATATAGCCAGTCCGCCCCTGGTTAATAGTATAAGTGTCTGCTACTGGAAGAGTTCATTGACTACTAGTAATACTTGTTGTTCTGTGTTAATGGTCGTAGACATGCGAGATAAAAAGTAGTGCAGCGACTCACGTGAAACAAGACAAACAATGTCATTTCACATGCAGAAGCACTAATTAACACTCACTTTCAGACCTCTGATCCATTCCAGTCTTCATCGAGATTTGAAACCAGGACCACCTGGCTCGGAAGCCAAGTGCTTTACCACTCAGCCACCGCAAATTAATGCAAGCGAAAATTTCATATATCAATGGTCTTAACGTATCCCAGCATTCGTTGCAGCATAGAATTTGAATGATCGATTTTTTTTTCCCCCTGGATCGATCTGGTTCAAAATCGAGAACATTTGATATGGATCAAAGGGAAATAAATAATAACTAATTTTGTTAAGGCAAAATATTTATGAGTTATCCCCCTTATCCTATCTTATATCCTTGTATACATTTTTATAACAGGTGACACTACAAAAGATGGAAGTTGCAGTCTGCAAAGTCACTGGTTTTCGTGGCTGATTCAGGCAACCCATGCACTAATAACACTAGGAAAGAGGCTTGTTTAAAAAAAAAAAAAAGATAATATTTTGGCAGATTTCGATTAACACAGGGCAGGCCTTAAAATTGCGAGACCCAATTTATAGTATGCTTGCGAGGCCCCTCTTCTAGAATTATTTTACAATAACAACTATTAATTTGAACATTATATCAACATGTATTATACACCATGCATAGGGAGCAACTCAAACGCAATAGGCATCAGTGGGTTATGAAAGTTACGCTAATTATATGATAAACTTGATATGTTAACCCTTGAAGTCTTGCATGTTTAAAAGCCTGTGACAAGATCCTTGACTGATAATCATATGCTTAATGTAAATTGCGAGGCCCCTGCCAGGCCCGGGGCCCAAACGGAGCCATCGCTAAAATCAGCATAAGGCCGGCCCTCGATTAAAGTGAATGACTAGGTTGACACGTGCATGCAAGTACGACGCAATTAATTTCTATTCTTATCTTCTCTTATCTTATATGATACAGACGTTACTTCAAAAAAAAAAAAGAAGATGATTACGTCCTACGCGTCATGCATTTAATCATGCATATTAACCAATGACCTAAATTCTATCAAGTCACTGGTTTTCCTGGCTAGCTCAGGCAACCCATTCCATGCCCTTATAGCGCTAGGGAAGAAGGAGTATTTGTACAAATTTGTCCTAGCATATGAGACGAGGAATGTGCCTTTATCTTTGTGTCATATCTGAAGTAACGTCTGCAATTTAAAAAAAAAATGATACCTAGCTAGACACAAGTTTTATTTTTAACTTCAACCTTTCTATTTCCTGCTTTACAAGTGCTCAATGTGACCAGCGGCGGCACGGACAACAAGCCGATAGGAAACTTCCTCCCAAACATTCTTCAAGGATGCCTCCGTCCTCTGTGTTAATTACAGCTTTTTATTTGTTCTTGGGCAAACTGGGCTCTATAGTTTTGGTGGGCAGCCAGTCTAGGAGACGGAAACTCTGATATAACACCTACGTCTGTCTGTGGTTCGCAGCCGTCTCAGACTTCTGTGCCACTGTGAACTGCATTTAGCTTAATGAGTGGTATTGGTCTGCGCGAGCCAGGCTGGAGGCAAGGCTGTAATTAGCCCACAAATGGCTAGTCCAAAACGATTCGATAAAAAGATATCTAAATCGACCTCCTGCGGACAAGGGTTATGCTTGCCCTGGATGTGGCAAAATATGTAGGTCACAGCTGGGACTGCGCAGCCACGGGAAATACTGCATTCCTCAGTAATCTTCGGACTCGAAGACAAGCCTTATTATTATTTGATCTTTCATGTCATTGAGATTTACTGGCTACGTTGGAACACAAACTTTAAAAAAAAAAACATACTCCAAAAGGAAAAGTCGCCTACAATGAGGTTGGAGGTCCTGGCAGGTCAAGCGCAGAAATCATGGTCCTTAGCACACAAAGCGTCTTCTACTGCGGAGTCGCCATTTTGACGTTAAATAATAAAGCAAAGACAAATTGAAATTGACAAGTTGACATTAATATCTAGTTAAACAAGGATAACTCCTGTATCAAATGGGCAATAATTCAGTCCATTACAATGCTTTGGAAATAAATAAATGCCTGATAATTTTGACGCATTCTTTCTGAATCACACTATTACATTTTTTTTAAAAGGAGGACAACTCTTAATAGAACTATATCTTTTCATTTCTTTTTTAGTTTCCCTTTGTCTAGATGGTTTTTCGATGTCTTATATATTCAATACTTTTTAATATCTCATTGGTAAATTCTCAAATCCTTTCCCTGTATACAGGACTTCATAAGTCCATAAGCTATTTGACATATAGGGCTCCTTGTAATCGGCATAAGGCATCTTTTCCTTTGCCCTTTCTTCAAAATAATTAAACTTTTTGGGGGGATCATCCACGAAAGTGATAGACCTAAGTATAGCTTATGTTACCTATAAGTAAATCCAACACTGCCTGTATAGAAACAGGAGAGCGCTAGCCAGCGCATGTTTTTTGATGTATCATTTTATTATCTGGTTTAAAATGCGAGCATAAGCAAGAAGAAAACCTTATTGGGCTCGGCCACCGGCTTTCGCATGAGAAGAGGAAGTTATCATTTGGCTCAAGGAGTTGTATCTCGTGATAACGGATGTGATCACATGATCATCTAGTTGATGTGGGACCTCTGGGCTGATGGGGGACCTCTGGGCTGATGGGTGTCCTCTGGGCTGATGGGGGACCTCTGGGCTGATGGGGGACCTCTGGGCTGATGGGGGACCTCTGGGCTGATGGGGGACCTCTGGGCTGATGGGTGTCCTCTGGGCTGATGGGGGACCTCTGGGCTGATGGGTGTCCTCTGGGCTGATGGGGGACCTCTGGGCTGATGGGGGACCTCTGGGCTGATGGGTGTCCTCTGGGCTGTTGGGTGACCTCTGGGCTGATGGGGGACCTCTGGGCTGTTGGGTGACCTCTGGGCTGATGGGGACCTCTGGGCTGATGGGGGACCTCTGGGCTGACGGGGGACATCTGGGCTGACGGGGGACCTCTGGGCTGATGGGGGACCTCTGGGCTGATGGGTGCGCCAATCTATCCTTCCCAGCCTCTGGGTAAAAGCTTTTCCGTTGGCCTAAGGTTCCTAAACGAGCGCAAGCTGGACCTTTAATGGTCACTCGATGAGGCACTGCAGACGCCTCTCGCGACCGCCGTTACGTATTGTAATAGTTTCATTGTCGAAGCCTCGGAAACAAAAATATTTTTATCTGATTAATACACACCCGGGATTAAAAAGCTACAATTTAAATAGAATGAGTCTTTAGTCCTTAAAAAAAACCTCCCCCCCCCCCATCCCCTTTTTTGCGAGGGCGTCAGGTTTGAAGGGGGGTCACCCACAGTCTGAGAAACGCTTTGCAGGAGAAACTTTAATAATTAAATCTTTTGTTTCGGCACACACCTCACCGACATAAATAAGATGCCCTTGACATTGTTATAAATGACCTTTAAGGTCAGCAAAAGCGGTTTTTTTTCTTTCTTATAAAACTCAGAATTCGACTTAGTAGATTTTAAGTCACTGACTAAAACGCATTGGCAGGCATTACCAATTGCGGGGCCCAAATTTAATACATACAAACTCAGGAGGGAATGTTAATTCACTATTACTATGAGTGTTTTTTATCTAATCAAAGCTTAATGGTTGCTAATGTCACCTAAAATGACTTGATCTAGCATGACCCAATATGACCTAACATGACCTAAAATGACCTAGCATGACCTAAAATGACCTAGCATGATCTGACATGACCTACAATGACCGCAAAATGACCTAACGTTACCTAAAATAAAAACCACTTTAAAATTTCCAACTTTTTTTTTTCCTTGAGTATGTCCGCACATGACAATGACACGATGTGTATTTTTAGAAAGTTGGTCAATAACTGCTGAGACTAGAGTACATCCTTCGTCAACAAGACATACAATGAGTAACCGTGTACTTCTGTGTGTCTCCGGGAGCGATGAATTCCCACAAGACTTTGGTCACGTTAAGCAGCGACTTCCCAGAATTCGATATTTACCATAACAGTGACAGGAATGACATGATGGGTTTTAGGTTTTACTTACAAGGATCGCATAAAAGAGAAATTCATGATCACATTGACAATAGGACCCCAAGATGACATGCTGACCACTGTATGGCTGCCTGGTCGTGCGGTTTGCGCGCTGGACTGTCGTTCGGATTTATCGACGGTCGAGGGTTCAAACCCTGCCCGCTCCCACCCCCCCGTCGTCCTGCGGCAGGTTTGGACTAGGAAGTAAACTATCTTCAATTCTGAAGGAACATTGGAAATATGTAAAACAAAACAAAAACAAAAAGCAATTCCAAATCAAACTTTATGACTATATCACAAGGTCTTCGTGGCTGGCAAAGATCTTTCCGCAGGGAACAGTACCAGGAAAAAGAGGAAGATGAAGACAGAGAAAATGATGGGAAGATCACATCAAATTTTGAAGACCCTGTTGCTGAAGGTTACTCTATTTAAGGTATATCGGAGAAAAGCGCTCTATAGATAACTTTTTAAAAAAGTGGTATCAATATTTTGTTCCGATTATGCTTTCAATTACAATAACACACTAGACAAGCACGTTGAAGGGTCCACGTTCAGACCATAAAACAGTCAAGGTTGTCGAAAAATAAAATTGTAAATAGTTTATGATCGTTCGCACTGTTCTATCTTGTCCTTGACATTTATTTCATCAGCAGACGATTACATTGCCAAAAACAAACAAAACAAAAACTCAAGTTGCTGGTTTACACACCAATGGACCTCATTCACGAATCGTAAAAAAAAAAAAACAAAAAAAAAAAACATTGAGCCACGTATTTCCCTATCACTTCTGTACAAATTACAATCAGATTTTAATCAAAAAATGGTTATCACGTGACAGTTTTTTTCCCCATTGTTTTATCAATATAATCACGTGACCATTCACTTTGGTGAATGTCGTCCATTAAGGTTAACATTGTTCAGAAATTGTTTTGAGGGTCATTGATGTACCCTATCATTTTGCTTACTTAAGGTTAGGAGAGAGAAATTCTGCAACTATTTAAATATTTTTTTCACGTTTTATTGTTGGTAGAATATTTTATTTCTTTGTCGAGAATTTAATTTTTGCGCACATAATGTAATCACTTATTGTGGGATCTATTTCAAATTGTGGATCTTATGATGATGAGACTTAGTTCTGTCCTGGTCCTGGGGTATTTAGTCAAGACTACATTCTACCAGGTCAGACGTTTTCAAGTGGCTATCTTGTCCAGGGGGTGGGGGTGGAGTGGGTTGTGATTTCAATGTCAACATGACCTAGTGGAGATGAGCAGGAGTGAAGGACTTGCTGCTAGAAATAGCCCAGTCCACTTCATTTAACTGTTGTGTGAACTAGACCAAACAGTAGGTCGAGAGAGAGGGGGCGGGGATGTCGCTTGGTGCAGAAGACAAGGGTATAGTTGGATTGGGAAGCTCCAAGTATCTGAAAACCCATTTGAAACTCATACCTACTTTCGAACTGACCCACATTCCGTGAGTTCTTAGGAGATGGTTATACTTTTAAAATTGTCTTTTTTTTTTTTTTAAATTAGACATAGAGCCTCTGTAATTAAGTTGTGAACTCCTAGCTTGGCTTTCACAGGGAAACATAAACGTATGTATTTCAACAATTCAAATAAACTCCAGTGATATTGTAAGAACAGAATATATATTTAATAGAAGTCATCAGAATGAACTTATATCTGTATATAACGCCATCAAGTGTTCAACTATTTAACTCTTTCTCTCCTAACTGACGCTACAATCGTTGATTCCACCTGAATGTGGTATATAATTACGGAGAGAAAGAGTTAATATACAATAAACTAGGATAACTGCCTTCTCCTGTTCTTGTGCTATTTAGTCTCAAAACACAGGCCTCTGACAACAATAATAATCTCTCAAGGGACGTCACTCTATCCCAACCAATGGACCAAAAAGATAACAACAAATAAACCTAGAAATCGTGAACTTTTACACCCAAGATTCAATCAAGTGTCATCCATAATACTATATACATACACAATCAGCACAACCCTTTCTCTCTGAAGAAACAAACTCAGATCTGCTAGTTAGCGCCCCTTTACAAACAAAGATTATAACATTCTGACCTAAGCCTTGTCTGTTTAAGACATGACATATCATCAGGCGGGTTAATCCAACCAAGCATACGACCTGGCAGCCACAGGTAGGGAGCTGTTAAATTGGTTTTCCGAGCTGCCTTTAGGCATGACATGACGTGTTGACGGTCGTTGTCTTGTAGCACCAATCTGCTGGTAGACCTCTAAGCCGAAGCAGGAGTATATGTTTAATTTATAAAAGTTGAATTAGTTTGAATAAGGGTAGAGTCTTGTTGACACTCGTCTCGGCTGACCGTCGTAACTCGTCACGGTTGACTGCTCGTCTAGCGCTGGCCTGGGGCGATTTGCGTCGGCTGACTACACACACACACACACCACTACCCCCATCTGTGCCACCACCAGGTTTATAACAATACAGTGTGCAGCTTTGAAGGACACGGTCAGCATTCTCTGGCTCCACATGGGAAAGTTTTGCTAGTCCCGACTTTTAGCTTCCGGAACATCTGTTGTCTCATTCTGTTGTGTCTGGCTTTTCTAGTCTTTCTCCATGGAGCATTCGATTAATTCCTAAATTCTGACGTTCATATTAAATTTCCGGTGCCTAAATTTCCGGTGCCTAAATTTCCGGTGCCTAAATATTCGGTGCCTAAATATCCGGTGCCTAAATTTCCAGATACTGATTAATATGCAAGCTCCTCCGTTTTGTGTTTGATTTTTGGGAGGATCCATCTGTGTGAACTCTGACCGATTGGGTTTTAGAAAAGAGTTCCCTAATTCCTTTGGCCGTGGTCAGATTTCTTTTGGTTACGTTTTAAATGCTGTCTGTTGTAGAAGGAAGAGGGTTCTCATTCCATTATTTGTGGGCTCTATGCTGCTTTGTTGATTCCTGTCAACACCTCAATGTTTTTTGCTACCACTTCTGACACCATAAATGTCACCACCACGCCTACATCAATAAACCATACCAGTAATATTACTATGTCAGAAAATAACATCAGTGACAATTCCATAGTTATACATGTATTTTCTAATTGTTATGTTGTTGTTGTTGTTGCTTTTTAGGATTCAATGATTCCTGAATAAAATGAATTCTGACCTGCTGATCACAGCCATAAAAAGCAAACTTAAACTGTATGATTATTAGAGATTAGTGATTATTAGAGCTCGAAAGACCTTCCTTCAGGGAACATAACCAGAAAAAGAAGAAGAGGCAGACAGAGAAAGCGATGAGAGGACGACATAGAACAATAAAAAGGTCTACCATTGAAAGAGACTCAAGTGAAAGACAGGAAATGAAAAAGAAGTGATACCCGAACGGTTCAGGCATAGACATAAATAAATATAGACTGGCCGATAAAAGAGTTTTATGAAACGAAAATTTGTGACTTGCAATTTTGTGTACTTTATTATACAGCATTTATGAGTAGTATAGTTTTGTTTAATCTCTAAGACTGAAGATCATGGAACTTTTCAGAATTCGGAAATCCGACAACAATAGATATACATGTTTTCAAGTTACATGAAGTTATTTCCGTTTTCTAGTCTATATCTATTGATGTCTATGAATGAAAGTGAAGGGGACACAATGTCTTCAGGAATGTGTTTCAGAAAGTTGAAATTAGTTGGAGTAGCTGCTCTTTGTCTCAGCAATAGTCCTTCTATCTTATAGTTTCAGAGATATTCCCCCGGTCTGAACACTCTCGCTTGATCAAACTTCTATGACTCAACACCCAAATTTTCTTATTAATTCCCCCCCCCCTCCCTCCCCCACACTACTAATATTTCCCTTGAGGGGGAGGCGATGGAGAAGCGTACTGGAATTTCCCCCATTTCTGGCCTCCCCCGACCCTCACTGCCCTCCCCGACCCTCTTTTACCTAGACTTGCACTCTCGCGTCTGCCTCAGAGTCTTTCACTCTGTGTCATTCAGAGGCAGACTTTGAAATCGATGTCCCGTAAATTGTTCCCGCCACAAACATTTCACACATCGTTTGGCAGCGCACGAGAAGTATTTCTGACGTGGCTTTGGGTTCGAGAGTTTTGAACTTGATCTAATTTTAGATTCTATGTTAAAACCAGCTTATTTCAACTATTACAAGACATAAATAAACAGTATAAAATACTTTAACATATAAAAAAAAAAAAAAAAAACAAAGCTGATTTAAGGGGGAAGAACTCTGTCCTTAAAACAAATTATATCAACAATGTAGAAGCTAATTCCCTTATTCGACATCAAACAAAATAATTATGTACTAATAATTAATTGGCGCGGTGGCTGAGCGGTAAAGTGTTCCCCGGGGACCGGGGTTCGAATCCTGGTGAAGACTGGGATTTTTAATTTCGGGATCTTCTGGCGCCTCTGAGTCCACCCAGCTCTAATGGGTACCTGACATTAGTTAGGTAAAAAATAAAGGCGGTTGGTCGTTGTGCTGGCCACATGACACCCTTGTTAACCTTAGGCCACAGAAACAGATGAACTTTACATCATCTGCCCTGTAGACCACTAGGTCTGAAAGGGGAAATTTACTCTTTTTTTTTTAATTGACTAATTCGGTATTTTTATTGACTCATGTTTTGTTAGATACAATAAATAATTGTTTAAAGTATCAACTTGATCAGAGAATGGGTGAGGGAGAAATAGCTTTAACTGTTATTTAAGGGGACTAAACCCAACAAATTTAGACATATATGTGTATACTGAAGAATTATTTCCCTTTGAGGTATCAAAAATATTAATTACCAGTGAATGAATTGACTGGTTACTTTGTCGTTACGGTTCATGTCTTGTCCATGCCAATGAGTAATCGTGTGAAATTCAATATCTAAGTCTTCACCGAGATTCCAACCTCAGGTTTGGAAACCAAGCGCACCACGCCTCCTCTGTATAACTAATGAATGTTAAATTAAAAAGTTAAAAAACAATAGAACATTTTTACCCCCCCCCCCCCCAATTTTGTAGCCAAATTTAAATTTATTTCTTTTTATACTTTTGAAAAATTATAACGGTCTAACTAGAGTTTTCACAGTGTGGCCAACGATTTACATCAACTGTCAGATTACTTGAGCCGTTTTCGAGATCCGTGTCCAGATTTTTGAGCCCACCCAGAAAGTACGAGTTAAATAGGGTTATCGTAAAAAGTACTCAAGAAAGTACTCAAGAAAGTACATGTAACAGCAACAATCAGGACCGGAATTACGTTACTGTGGTCGGAGCTTCCGCTAAGGTTTCCAAGTTGGCCTCCACACACTAAAATACAAGTTTTAAAGACTTCGCGAGCCCTGAGGTTCTTGTAATGTGGCCATAGAGTTTGGGGTTTGAGTAGGCTTAGGTCTTCGAATAGTAACACGAGCCAGTGGCGTAGCTACCAATGTGCGGGTGGTGCGGGCCGCACAGGGCACCAAGTGGAGAGGGGCACCAAAATTTCCCCATTGTGTTTTAATTTCCTATTTCCGTGAGCTTTTCAGTAAAAACGACTAATTGTATGGACACGAACAAACATAAACTACTGTATTTTAAACATGAACTAACGATTTATAAACTAGTCATGTCGCTATTTTGTTTCATCTCCTTGATTATTTCTTCAATACAATGTAAGCTATAGAACAGTTTGAATCTAATTTACTAGATTTATTTCGGACACACGGCACATGTTGTTACTACACTGATCGATGCTCTGTAATATAAAGAAGAAGAAGAAGATAGGCCAACCTTTTTTTACTTCATTGTTTAGTCCATTGGTTAAATCTAGATATTGAGTTTACAAATATATTTCTAAACTCTAGCTCTATACAATTGTCTTAGTTTATTCATTTCTTTATGATTCTTAATAGTTTAATTTTTGAAATAATTCTATTGTAATGTCAATATTTTAAAATAAGCTAACCTTTGTTTTCTACGAGTTTTTTTTTTTTTAACTAACTAGTTAATTGTAATACTGTAACGTAAACAAAATGATGAACAGTGCTCAAGACTGACTAGTCTGGCTGGCGCTTCAAACCCCTTTTAAGCTCAGGCGGAGAAATCGGCATCTCTGGTTCTGTCCAGTCTGTGTAGTCTATAAGGGCCCCATACCCAGATCTATCGGGGTCCCTCATTACCGACCCATCGGTGTAGCAGAAAATGGCATCTGATGGGTTGAAATTCGCCTGAGAGTAGGAAACAATAAGGCCCAAGATTCGATTATACAAGAGACGAAAACCTGGAGAGTTAGTAAATTTACTATCAAAGTACGATCCACTCTTGAGGGAGCATGTGCTTCGAACTAATCTTTGTTCCAGACCGAATACATTCTTGTCTCCACAAATACAAAATGAATTTATTACAAAATTGGGGGATCAAGCTAAAAAACAAATCACACAGCAAGTAAAACAAGCCAATTATTTCTCTATTATTTTTGACAGTACACCTGACATCTTAAAGCTTTATCAAACTTCCCAAATTTTACGGTATGCTGTCATGGGTAATGACGGGGTGCAGGTTCGTGAGTCTTTTATTGACTTCATTGACACAAAGGACAAGCGTGCTGCTGGAATCGCTGAGATGATTCTAGAGAAACTGCGTTCGGATGGCTTAGACATAATGGACTGCAGGGGTCAAGGCTATGATAAAGCTGCGGTCATGAAAGGTCAAAACTGCGGTGTCCAAAAACGTATTCTAGAAGTCACTATTCATTGCCCGCTCAGACTCTGGAGACATTAACTAGCAGAGATGAAAATTCATCGACTAGATTTGAAGCAGGTGGATTATTGGTTGCTGTTCAGTCTTTTAATTTTCTCACCTATCTTGGATTTTGGGCTCCTGTATTAACTGAAATTAATGATGCGCAATTCTACCTTCAAAAACAAGGATTGTCTATTCGAGACTGCTCATTCAAACTAAAAACATTAGAGACATTTTTAAGTAGTAATCGAGAGGACATCGCTGAAGCCAACATTACCTTTGCCGAAAGCCTGTGTTCAGATCTGAGAATCAGTACAGAACCTCAAAAACGTATTGGCCATAAGAAAAAGATGCCTGGTGAGAAAAGTGACAACTCTGTACTTACACAAAAAGAAGAGCTACGAAGGGAAATATATTCTACCTTGGACAGGATTGTCCAAGAAATAATCACCCGATTCGAGCAACTTCATGATGTAGCAGATAGATATGAATTTTTGTCGCCTTCCCAGCTATTAAATCCTCAGGTCGAAATCAATCTCGATAATACTCCTAGCGACATTGATAAAAACGAATTTCTGCTGGAGCGAAAGAGGCTTCAACGGTTTGTCACAGTTTCATCAGAAGCCTCCGAACTTCCAAAACAAGGACCTGTTGAGCTCTTGAATTTTATTAATAAATATCAGCTAGAAGATTCAGTCCCGAATAGCTTCATCATGATTCGCATATTTTTTACTATTGCAGTAAACGTCGCTACATGCGAAGTTTTTGCAAACTTAAACTGATCAAGAATTATTTGCGATCAACGATGACTCACTAATTTGGCCATTTTGTCCATTGAACAAGAGCTGGCGGAAAAAAATGGATTTCGATAAAATTATTGATACTTTTGCCAGCAAGAAAGCGCGCAAAATTCATTTGTAGTATGTTTATGTAAAAGTGATTTTTTTGAATTAACAATATTTGATTTATGAATACATATTATTTTAAACAGGTTTTGCAATGTTATTAATTAGTTAGTTGTTTTTTTTTTTTGGGGGGGGGGCATCAAGATGAGGTACCGCACCAGGCATCATATACTCTAGCTACGCCACTGACACGAGCAGAAGGAAATGAAAAATCCCGCATAAAATTGCGCTACACTCGAGTCACGTTTTGAGTCACGTGTGACGTCATCTGTGACTTGTTCACTGGGGGGGGGGAGGTCTTGGAACGGGAGGAGGGAAGGGAGTGAGTTGCGGAGTGGAACAAAAGTTCGCAGTATCTATGACAAAATCTGCAGCGACTTTGTGTGAATTTCAGGAAGCCATATTTGACACATCAACCCATCAGAAATTCAATTAACATTTTTTTGGTCCTTAGAATGAATCACATTCTAATAGGTGCTTTATTTCGAGGAAATTTTGGAAATTCGATGACACACACACAAGCATAAACACGCAAGACTCATTCGATATCAATTCGAAATGCTTGATGACGTCATAATAGATCAAAGGGAGAGAAATATTCGGAACCAAAAATTGTTGGCGAAATCTTTCAAGCGTTGTACGAAGAACGAAAAAATTTTTGTTAAGCTTTCAAAAACTTGCCGGCAACAAAGGCACCGTCTAATTTTGTGTAATTATTTTTGACAGATGTAAACATTTCGTACGTTTCTTACAAAGGTAAGGGGACGGAACTACCTATAATCATCCCCCCTTTATTGTTATTTTTTAGTAAATTTATTGTGTTGTCTTCGTACAGTTTGTACTACAATAAGTCGGTGTTGGAAGTTGAGGGCGCCGAGCAGACAAAACGAATGGGGAAACCTTATTGTTTGAGTTGATGAGATATAGTGGTTCATTGGTAAGGGCGCCTAGTTTCGGAGCCTTGGGAACGAGTTCAAACCCAAATAAAACATTTTAAATATGGAATTTTAGAATATAGAGAAGTCGTTGTATCTAACCGGTTATAGGAGGGTAGCTATTAATTGCTGGATAAACTGACCTTTTAACCATTAGCCACTAGCAGTTGGCCATCATATTGCTTGCTCATATAGGATGGCTGCCTGGTCATGCAGTATGCGCTCTGGGCTACAGTTTGGGCTTCTCGATGGTCCCGGGTTCAAACCCTGCCCTCTGCTGCCCCCCGTTGTCTTGCAGAAGGTTTGGGTTATCTTCAACTCTGAAGGAACATCTGAAACACGTCAAACATTTTACAAATAAACATTTTTACAAAGGAAAGTAATCGTACTTGACAGATGTGGTGGTATAAGTGAAATTAGCTCCCTTGAGCTCTGAGTAAACATCTTATTGTAAAGCATGTTAAAAAAGTGATCATGTAAACATTAAGCAAGATACCACCTTCTTACCTCCCCTTTCACAAATGGTCCAGACACACGAGAGTGTCATTGAGATTGCTAAAAGCTATTCTAAAACAATTGGTAAAATTATTTCTAATCGCACAGATTTACCACGTCTAATCACAAATCACTATACATCACAATTCTTAAAATGGGCCTATTTTAAATGTTTATTTCTACTCTTTAGGTGGATGCTTCTCTACTAATGATTTGGAAAAAGCTGTCATAGTAATGAAGTTCCTTTGGACCCTTCAGCCTGTATACAATGGCGCAGGACACATGACCTATATGCAACGCGATGATGACTGAGTGATGTACAGGAACATCCCTTGATTTGATTAACCCAGTACCAGGTAGATAAAAACATTTACAATAAAAACTCATGCCTGTCAGCTGGTAAATACATCAACGAAAAACATTTAGCATTATGTTTCTCGGAATTTTTGGGCTTCCATAGAAACTAAAGACAGTTCCTTTCGAAATAATCCCAATATCAAGGACCTCGTTCGTTTGTTTGTTTGTAAAATGTTTTTCTTGTTTCGGATGTTCCTTCAGAGTTGAAGATAGTTTACTTCCTAGTCCAAACCTCCCGCAGGACGACGGGGGATGGGAGCGGGCAGGGTATGAACCCTCGACCATCGATAAATCTGAACGACAGTCCAGCGCGCAAACCGCACGACCAGGCGTTTGGCGTGTATAACACATGTGTACGTACCTGTGTCTACAACAGAGGACAATAGACAACCTAATGAGTATCAAGTTTGCACATTTCTGAGCAATGTTAACTTTCCACTTCTATTTAAAACATGACAGTTTCGGTTTTGTCTTATATGTTATTGGCAATGTAATCTTCTATTGAATTTTAAGGAAAAAAAAAGGTTTATTTTAAATGAATTTTTTCTAATGTTTTTCTTGTTAACATTTCACATTCATCTGACTTGTTTTATCTCTCTACCTGTTTAAAATTGTTAAATCTAAAATATAAATCTAAAAACTGAGTTTTATTCCGGGCTCATGATAGTATACGGAAGAGCAAGAGTTAAATCAAATCTGCTGCCCAGCTTGCTTTGTATGAAGTTGTCGTTCCTCATTTCCACGTGTTTCCAACTTGTCGAGAGTATGTTGTCACAAAATGTTAGGTAATAACATTGACGCCAGTGTTTTCTATATCACTTTTAAACTTAGTTTATAGATTTTTACCTTTTTACAAAGCTTATATCAACTCATTCTGTCTGTCCGCCTGTCAGTACATGTTATTTTTTTCCCACGTTCATTCTCGGATCAAGTTAAAACCTTGCACAATAGTTCATTTGCCAAGACAATACATGAATTAATTTTTAAAAATCAATTCGTCAATTAATTACTGGTTTTTAATAATGTTGTTTGATACCAACAAGGGGAGTAACTTCTACAATCCTGAGTTATATAGCTGTAAGTGAGGAGTTCTTCCCCTTTTATAATCTTTGTTTTTTAAGAAAGTTTTTTTTTATATTTTGGTTAGTTTTCAAGTTTTTCCTTGTTGTTTTAAATATGTTCACAAAATGGTATGTAATATATGTCTGGGTTTTATTTTGTCGCTATAACACTTGGTTTATAAATTATATCTTTTAAAAACTCCACTGGTTATAAACCATCATGAAACGCATGAATTATGGTATAGAATTATAGTTAGTGTCCAGGAATGTGGAGAACCATCAGTACCGGGAATACGTGGAGGGTTAAGGCTAAACTTAATACAAAGATTAAATGGCTGCTTGGTCGTGAGATATGCGCTCTGGGCTGTCGTCTTGGTAGCCCGATGTTCCAACCCTGTCCACCGCCATCCACCACCCTACTGTGGGAGGCTTGGGCTTGGATGTAATAACCTTACAAATCTGAAGGAACATACTAGTCGTGTCAAACATATAAAATTAAACATAATTATTTTTAACTACTCCCGAAAATAGCTATGCCCAGCTGTGCCCCTACGAAGTCGACAGTAACTACTTTCAACACCCCCCTTCTCATCCGCCTTTGCTAGTTATTATTTAAAAAAAAAAACTTTCCAGTAGCTACACTGCTACACTGCTACACTGCTACCAACCAAGGTGCTTTTGTTGTCCGACTAGGCGTGGTCCCGACACGTCAGGTGTGTCTGCAGTAGGTCAGACCTATTGTGTCTGCTCATCCATGCGTGGAGACCTCGACTCAAAAGACCTGGAGATCTCAAGTGTTGATTATAGTTGTTAATGGCAAACTTTTCCCCTTTAATCTGCGCTCGGTGAGGTCAAAGCAGAAGGCAAAGGAGGGCACTACGGGAGCTTACACCAAAAAAAAAACAAAATTACATATCTCTCAGACTAAATGGGTCGTCACTGGTGCTTGGCGATGATTAGCATACACAGAAATTTCAACTTAAGATTTTTATCAAGAGTGTAATAGATTTAAGTTTAAAATAACAAAAAGAGATGTAGTCAGATGGGGGAGCTGTTGTAGACGGTCGTTGGCTTATAGTAGGAAGTTGTAGGTAAGACAACTAAACCGTTGTTAGGCGTATTATAGTTTAACTTCTAAAACTTGAAATACCTTGAACAAAAGTCTTTGTGAACAGAACTAGATGTAGCTTTTATTACAAAATTAAATAAATGTAGTAGACTTAAGTAACTACCCCCACTCTGAAAGACACAAAGACAAAAAGGCACATTCCTCGTCCCATATGCTATGACAAATTTGTACAAATACTCCTTCTTCCCTAGTGCTATTAGAGCATGGAATGGGTTGCCTGAGCTAGCCAGGAAAACCAGTGACTTGGCAGAATTTAAGTCATTGGTTAATATGCATGACTAAATGCATGACGCGTAGGACGTAATCATCTTCTTTTTTTGAAGTAACGTCTGTATTATATAAGATAAGATAAGATAAGATAGCAATATAAAATGGTATTTAGAACAAAATAAAACTTACGACAAAAAAGTTAAAAAAAAAACACGTCTTTTCACTCTGGCAATCTGGACTCGTCTCTGGCCCTAATAACACAGCTGACGACAATGTCGCTTATCTTGCGTCATTCACACTACATAAGCTACAAAGCCATCGCTAACCCCTTCCCATCATCATCATAGGATATGCTCAAACTACGGTATGCGGGCCACATCCGGCCGGTCCGTGACCCGGCACTATTCGGTCTCTCTGCCCACCGCGCGCAAATAAGCAGCAGACGATATCTTCCATTTGATTCGAATTTTGCGATGGTTCAGCCTGTCACACAAGTCTATGACATTTTATAGCCCAGGGGCCGATAGCGGTTGTATATCAGTGGTCTAATAGATGGTAAACCGAGTTTGATTCGACCTCATACATGCAGCCAAACACACACACACACAGCCACAATGTTATTTCAGCCCTCGGTAATAGTTCAGATACGCAGATACCTTTGCCGACCACCATGTTGTTTGTTAAGCATATTTATCTCCCTTACCTATATTGAACTTTCTATAACTTTTTTTAAATAGAGTTTTTGTTCTTATGCTGTCAACTTATGATTTTTTAAGTGTATTTACTGAAATGAAGGTCTAAATAAAATGTTATTAATAAATTGATGAACTTGTTGTTTCTTCTTTTTTTCTACGTATGAAATTATTAATTAAAAAATATATGTTAACAATTAGATCTATAATTAATATAAAACAAATATGCATGAATTAAATGAAATGAAACACGCATCTAGATATACATGTTATGTTTAATTATTATTATTTTTTGAACAAAATTATGCATTATGACTTAGTGATCTTTTGAGAGCAATGACAATAAATGATATAGATCTAGTACGGGAAACTTATTACTATAAGAAATAATACTTTTATGTTTATCTGTTGATGATTAAGACTACAGTTAGATCTATACATTTCTAACGAATTTTAAGCGCTCTCTATTTTCGTAAAATCACACCACGAAGAGAAAGAATTTTATGAAGCTGACACATATCAGTGTCCCTTTCTCTTTCGCCGTGAGGTCTTCTGAGTGGAGTCTACTGTCTACCAGAGATTGTTTGGCGTGTGTTTTATGATCAGATAGGACTAATGTCTGTGTTTATAACTCTTACCACTACCTCTGGCTCCACCTCTCTTGGAGGGAGGATAGGTCGAGTGTAACTAGATCACGAACGTCTTTGTTAAACGTTACGTAGCACCTGTTAAACTATCATGTTTCACAATCTGAAATTTACTTTGAATAGAGTGGGGAACAAAAGCCAATGTATAAAGAAACAGATAAGAAGCATATACACTACTATTTAGATAATTTATGCATCTTTACTTTCGGAGTTCATTAAAAAAAACCTCCTCACCTATTACACTAAATTTGTTTACGATGTGTAGTTGTGGGGGGGGGGGGGGGTTAGCGACTCCACCTACCAACCCTTCTCTTCACATGGATCCACCTCGCCCATGTATTACATTCCGTTACGGAGTCCAAAGCAAGTTTTCTCTCCCGCCGTACCGTACAGGTGGCGATTTTCTCCGTTTATTCTTACGTACCTTTAAACCCTCGCTGCGCCGGCCGTCACACGCGATCTTTGTCTTTACGGCAGAACTAGGTGTGATGTAACATCACCTTCCCCTGCTCGGAGCTTCGCCGGCGCCGTGGTTATATTAGGTCATCTACTGCTAGGATCGCTGGTATGCTCATAAAGGGAGAAGGGCAAGGTACGGTGTTTTACTTGGTCAAAATTTATCCTTCTTCGCTTTCTTTGCCGGTTCGTTTCACCGACATGCAGTTCAACTGAGGTCTAGTCGGATGAGACTAAGACTGAAACGTGACGCAACATAACGATGTCACGATCAAAACTCTATTGGTTGTATCCTATAATGTCGGCCAGCTTGTACAGATAGTTATGTACGACAAAAACTCCCGTGGTTGGATCATATCGTGTTGTGATGCCATTGTAACATTTCCCGAATCTGTTATAAAAGGAGTTCCCTTCCACTCTTCAGTCCTATCATTACTTTCTCTACCTTGTTGTAGATATTGCTTGTTCTTATATTGTGCATTGTTTTTCATTCAATATGATTATAAGTTACCGTACATAATAAGAGAAGGATAAAGAACTTGTACTTATAGCTACCATATTTTTTTTTTAACTCCAGCATATGGAGCTGATGAAAAAAGATACAACATGGGCCACAACTGCAGAAATGCTTGCAGCTGCTACACTACTGCAAAGAGACATCTATACATTCTCACCAAACCACAACAAAACAAAATACTCATGGCTATTATTAAAACCTTTATTTCATGATGCAAACACATACATACTATCTCACACAGACAACCATATATGCTGCAACATAACACTATTGCATACAAATGGTAATCACTTTGATGTGGTTGTACCACAAGAGGCCACATGTAACTGTTTTTTGCCAAATCCACTGCTTGGAGTATGATGCTTTAGCCTAAATTTTTAAGTGTTGATTAATATTTCATCTTACAATCTATTCAGATTAGATCTATTTGGCTATTTGATTTTTTTCTTGCATGCTTTTAATATCTTAAATAACATTTAATGTCTATTATTTTCATGTATTTAAAGTCAGGGTACCGGTATCTATTTATTTAATTACTTTTATTTTGCCAATAAAAGATATTTTGTTAGGCTTAGAGTTATTTTTTTATTTTTCTATTAATTTTTTTGTCTGATGTATTACTTTAACTACATGATTTTAATTTCGATTTTTAGTTATTTTTCAAAGTACAAAAGATTGTTTGCAGTTTAAATGAATTTTAATATTAGATCTAATAGCTGCTAGAAAGAAAGACAAAGCAGCAACAGAAAAAAGTTGGCAAGTAATTCAAGGGAGATAGTCTAGTACTAAGCCTTAAAACCAAAATGGCGTATTTCCAATGACAATATATGGTAATAAGAAATAAAACTTAAAAATATATATTTTAAAAACTATTTATCTCCGAGGAAATCAAATTACATATTTGTAATCTGCATTTTTTTCTGCATATTCTGAAAATATAACAGAAACCTGATTTAGCGTTTCTAGTGTCGTATACTAATACCCAGCCCTCAAAGAATACAGCTGAATCCGCTTAATTGGACCACCGGTTAATCGGTCCAGCCGCTTATTTGGGGCCGAATCATAAAGTACCGAAACAAATCCTATTATACACTGTTTATCGGTCCAGTCCGTTGTTAGGACCAAAATGAACGCTTCTTGAAGTGGTCCAATTTACACGATTCGACTGTAATTTGAAGATTGTGCATGTGTTAGAAAGATAACGTGGGCATGTTTGTGTGTGTGTTGTGTGTTTTTGTGTGTGTTTGTTTGTGTGTTTGTGTGTGTGTTTGTTTGTGTGTGTGTTTGTTTGTTTGTGTGTTTTGTGTATGTGTTTGTTTGTGTGTGTGTGTGTTTGTGTGTGTGTTTGTGTGTGTTTGTTTGTTTGTGTGTTTGTGTGTGTGTGTGTGTTTGTTTGTAATAAGCAATAACAGATCACCATGGTGGAATATTCAGTGTCACTGGTCATTAGTTAGTCATTAGATGGTCATTAGATTGTCATTAGACTTTAATCTTGATCACCTCTGAACTGTGTTTACTTCACGTTTCAACTAACGCGAAGTGATTTAAATCCGTTTCCGTTCCAACTGTAAGCAGAGTCATGGGGGGGGGGGGGGGGAAGGGGGGTTTGACGACACGTGGAAAAGGGGGGGTCTCGGCGGGTCATTGGAATCTATAAAGTCAAGACATCAAAAGGATCAAACTATTGAGTTGAACAAGATCACAGGCGGGGGGGGGGGGGGACTTTAATCAGGACAACTCGTACAATTAGGTCCACGACCATTCAGTAAGGGGATGACGTAGACGTCGTATTATTAAGTGGGAGGGGGGATTAATCGCTTGAGAGTTCAGAGGTCAGCGAAGGTTAGAGTTTGAAGGCTGGCATGGCAGACTAGCATGCTCACGTCCCAAGTATGAGAATGTAAAACTAGAGTAAGAACAGAGAGAGAGAGAGAGAGAAAGAGAGAGAGAGAGAGAGAAGGAAAGAGAAAGAGAGAGAGAGAAGGAAACAGTAAGAACAGAGAGAGAGGGAGAGAGAGAGAAGGAAAGAGTAAGAACAGAGAGAGAGGGAGAGAGAGAGAAGGAAACAGTAAGAACAGAGAGAGAGGGAGAGAGAGAGAAGGAAACAGTAAGAACAGAGAGAGAGGGAGAGAGAGAGAAGGAAAGAGTAAGAACAGAGAGAGAGGGAGAGAGAGAGAAGGAAACAGTAAGAACAGAGAGAGAGGGAGAGAGAGAGAAGGAAACAGTAAGAACAGAGAGAGATGGAGAGAGAAAGAAGGAAAGAGAAAGAGAGAAAGAGGAAGAAAGAGAGAGAGAGAGGAAGAGAGAAAGGAGAGTAAAAGAAACAACTAAAAATGTGTATAAAAGAGAAAAATAGTGTTGTTTTTTAAAGAGAGAGAAGGTGAAAAGAAAAGAAAAGAGAGAAAAAGAACTATTGAAACAAAACAAAAAGAGAAAGAAAAGTAAGTAACAAAAAAAGAGAAAATAAAAGAGAAAAAAGAGAGACAGTTAGTAAAATTGAGAGAAAATATAAAAATAAAAATGAAGCGAACAAGAAAATAAGAGAACAAAAAATGAAAAAGAGATAGATAAGAGAAATTGATTTAAAGAAAGAATATCATATTAAGAAAGATAGAAGAGAAACCGTAACAGAGAGAGTAAGAAAGGGAGGAAAGAAGAGAGAGAGAGTAAGAGAGGGAGAAAAGAAGAGAGATAGAGAGAGTAAGAGAGGGAGGAAACAAGAGAGAGAGAGTAAGAGATGGAGGAAAAAAGAGAGAGAGAGGAAGAGAAGGAGGAAAGAAGAGAGATAGAGAGAGTAAGAGAGGGAGGAAAGAAGAGAGAGAGAGAGTAATAGAGGGAGGAAAGAAGAGAGAGAGAGGAAGAGAGGGAGGAAAGAAGAGAGAGGAAGAGAGGGAGGTACGAAGAGAGAGGAAGAGAGGTAGGAAAGAAGAGAGAGGAAGAGAGGGAGGAAAGAAGAGAGAGGAAGAGAGGGAGGAAAGAAGAGAGAGGAAGAGAGGGAGAGTAATAGAGGGAGGAAAGAAGAGAGAGGAAGAGAGGGAGGAAAGAAGAGAGAGGAAGAGAGGGAGAGGAAGAGAGGGAGGAAAGAAGAGAGAGGAAGAGATGGAGAGTAAGAGAGGGAGGAAAGAAGAGAGAGGAAGAGAGGGAGGAAAGAAGAGAGAGGAAGAGAGGGAGAGTAATAGAGGGAGGAAATAAGAGAGAGGAAGAGAGGGAGGAAAGAAGAGAGAGAGTAAGAGAGGGAGGAAAGAAGAGAGAGAGTAAGAGAGGGAGGAAAGAAGAGAGAGAGGAAGAGAGGGAGGAAAGAAGAGAGAGAGAGTAAGAGAGGGAGGAAAGAAGAGAGAGTAAGAGAAGGAGGAAAGAAGAGAGAGGGAGGAAAGAAGATAGAGAGAGAAGAAGAGAAATAATAAATATACCAGTACAAGCTAGAGGAAAGCGCGCGCCATGAGACACAAGAGTAAATAGATTTTTTTTTTAAATTCAAGAACAATGTCACTCTAACTTGAACTGAAAGGTCTTAAAATAGATTAAAAATAGACTTCCTTTGTTGTTGCGATCTCACAGGTTTAGTCATTTAATCGACTGGGATCGAACCGAACTAATACCCATCCGCACGCTCCCTTGACCACCCAAGCGGTCTTCTTCACTTCCATGCATGACGTCACGAAGATACACCTCCCTCATTCCTTACTCCCCCCCCCTTTTTTTTTCCCCATTTTACAGATTCACTCCCTGACAGACACTAAAGTGTCTACAAGTTCGAAAGACTCGTCGCCTTTACGTGTTAGCGGCTCATTATTTACCCCCGGGGCCATTTTTGTGGCCTGGCAGTTAAAAAATTTATAAGCGGTTTCAAATGGGACATAATTCGAAGCGATAAATTAAATTGTCGGGTTATTGCTCTTTGGCAAACGCGGAAGGCCCTTACCGCAAGTGGGGAAATGGCTTTAGCGGGGGTAGAAATGACTCATCCGTTTTAACCGTCGACAAACACATTTACACATGGGTGATGGCAATGTTTCAATATAATTACTTTCTTTTCGCCACAGGAGTCAGTGACTCCTGTCGAATGGATTATTTCGCCTTTACTGACTCTTTACCCAAACATGTGTTCAAAAGGATAATCCCTGGTAGGATGCGAACTCAGGACCAACGCGGCGAAAGTCTAAAGCGCATACGTCTTAGCCAATGGCTAGTTTCTTAATTAGCCTCATTCACCTTTACTGTCTTATGGATGGCTGCCTGGTCGTGCGGTTTGCGCGCTGGGCTGTCGTTCAGATTTATCAATGGTTGAGGGTTCAAACCCTGCCCGCTCCCATCCCCCGTCGTCCTGCTGGAAGTTTGGACTAGAAAGTAATTATCTTCAACTCTGAAGGAACATCCGAAACATGTAAAACATTTTACAAACAAACATTTTATGGACACTTGGGGCACCACTCAAGATCTGTTGACTGTCTTTCTCGTTTCCTCTCAGTCATTAGCCTTGGCAATTAGCATCCTACACGCTTTTTACAAAGCTAAACTCAATCAGTCTGTCAGTCTGTCAGTCTGTCTGTCTGTCTAGTTAACTCTAGTAAATACATTCCCGGTTCCATGACATCTCAACCAATTGGTTACTCATTCAGAATGTAGGGGCTTGCAAATAAATGCGTGTATTGTAAATCAACAGCAATATTCCATCCACAATGATTGTGTACAATGATTGTGTACAATGATTGTGTACAATGATTGTGTACAAAGTGATGCTTGGAACACTGATCATACATCTACACAGTACTTAACAAATAGTTTCGTTTCTTTACTAGTGGTTTTTTTTTTTTTAATGGTTTTACTCTCGTCTTGGAATCGAGATCGTGGCGAGAGTTGATTGTAAATAACAGACCCGGAAGTTAGCTTTGGCTTTGGCATCTAGGTTTAAACATAGGAAAGTCTTTCGCTTTGGCATCTAGGTTTAAACATAGGAAAGTCTTTTGCTTTGGTATCTAGGTTTAAACATAGGGAAGTCTTTCGCTGGGCTGTTTGGCAGAGACATTTGACATATTGACAATTTTGATATCTCATGTCTGATGGCTCAAGCGTTGTTCTGTGTACATGACATTGGCAAAGAAATTGGACTACCCCCACCCCATCTCACCCAATTTTCAATATTAGTTTGAAGGTCTTCAAATAAAGACATTTGCAAGGTCATTCAATGAAGGTCGTGATACGTGGTTGTTGAACAGGACCATCAGTACAATCACGTCTACATACACATATACATAGTCACATACACATTGACATAAACACATACACATTGACATAAACACATACACAAAGACATAGACACATACACATTGACATAGACACATACACACTGACATAGACACACACACACACTGACATAGACACATACACATTGACATAGACACATACACACTGACATAGACACATACACACTGACATAAACACATACACACTGACATAGACGCATACACATTGACATAGACACATACACACTGACATAGACACATACACACTGACATAGACACATACACATTGACATAGACACATACACACTAACATAGACACATACACACTGACATAGACGCATACACATTGACATAGACACATACACACTGACATAGACACATACACAGAGGCTACACACAGACACTTCCGTATTGCCCCCCCACCCACCAAACTTCCATTATTTTTAAAGACACTTTAACTCTTGGTATGCACAGTTTACTTTGTGTGATATTATTCAACAAGATTTGAATCCTGTCATGGCTACATCGTGGGGGAAAAGGGGGGGGGAGGGACGGTCTGAGGGCACCAGGTCTTGGATCTACCGAGTCATCTCAACCAAAAAAGCTGACGAGATGAAGTTTTGAAAAGACGATGTGGTTGAAGAAATGAGGATGCTTCAGCAAAATCAATTCCTCAACAACAGCATGTTTTCAACATCATTATCTCTTCGGCGTCATCACCTCTCTAACACAATCATTTCATTAATAACGTCATCTCTTTAATAATATCATCTCTTCGACAACATCATCTCTTTAATAACATCATCTCTTTAACAATATCATCTCTTTAACAACATCATCTCTTTAACAACATCATCTCTTTAACAACATCATCTCTTTAACAACATCATCTCTTTAACAACATCATCTCTTTGACAACATCATCTCTTTGACAACATCATCTCTTTAACAACATCATCTCTTTAACAACTTCATCTCTTTGACAACATCATCTCTTCGACAACATCATCTCTTTTACAACATCATCTCTTTAAGAACATCATCTCTTTAACAACATCATCTCTTTAATTATATCATCTCTTTAACAATATCATTTCTTTAACAACATCATCTCTTTAACAACGTCATCTCTTCGACTACATCATCTCTTTAACAACATCATCTCTTTAACAATATCATCTCTTTAACAACGTCATCTCTTCGACTACATCATCTCTTTAACATCATCATCTCTTTAACAACATCATCTCTTTAACAACATCATCTCTTTAACAATATCATCTCTTTAACAACGTCATCTCTTCGACTACATCATCTCTTTAACATCATCATCTCTTTAACAACATCATCTCTTTAACAACATCATCTCTTTGACAACATCATCTCTTTAAGAACATCATCTCTTTAACAACATCATCTCTTTAACAACATCATCTCTTTAACAACATCATCTCTTTAAGAACATCATCTCTTTAACAACATCATCTCTTTAAGAACATCATCTCTTTAACAACGTCATCTCTTTAACAACATCATTTCTTTAACAACATCATCTCTTTAACAACATCATCTCTTCAACAACATCATCTCTTTAATAATGTCATCTCTTTAACAATATCATCTCTTTAACAACATCATCTCTTCGACAACATCATCTCTTCGACTACATCATCTCTTTAACAACATCATCTCATTAAGAACATCATCTCTTTAACAACATCATCTCATTAAGAACATTATCTCTTCAATAACATCATCTTTTTAAAAACATCATCTCTTCAATAACATCATCTCGTACACAAAATCAACTCTTTAACATCACATCAAAACCACCATCTCGCCTCAACCTAAAACCTCCAACCAAAAAATGAACTAATTCTACTCCATGTTTAGTCACATAGGCAGGACTGGAACCTACGCTGAACAATATCCCATCTAGTTAACCAGCAAGCTGGTCGCCTGCAAATGTCAAATATTGATTCAGAGAAATGGAGAGTGATTTACATCGAAGCCGCCACGGGGTCAGTTGATATTAAGATTAAAACTTCTGGATCGTCTTAAGTAGGTCCAATGGAAGTACCCAATAATCACATGACCGTCACGTGACTCATCGCCGTCTGCTTGTGAGTATATTGATTTAGCAGTCTTAGTCATTTAGAGTTGTCTGCTTAAATACAAAGACCAGACTTCAGTAAGAAACTCAACACGTTTATTAGCAAGACATTATAATTACAAGCTTCTCTGTTCCAATGGACACCTAACAAATTAATGGAAAACTGTTTCTTTGATTGGCTGTTTAATCAGAGAAAGAAAATCATTAAGATGCTTGGGTAATGTTTTACATGTTTCGGATGTTCCTTCAGAGTTGAAGATAGTTTACTTCCTAGTCCAAACCTCCCGCAGGACGACGGGGGATGGGAGCGGGCAGGGTTTGAACCCTCGACCGTCGATAAATCCGAACGACAGTCCAGCGCACAAACCGCACGACCAGGCCATCCATATAATAAGATACTATGATAGTATGATACGAAGATACTGTGATATAATACTTTGATACTTAGATATTATGATACAATCATACTTTGATACTAAGATACTATGATGTTGTGATACTATGATACATATATATAGTTAGTCCATCGTGGTTCGATGATGACCACTTTTGTCATCCAGGGGTCTGAGGGCTTTGCATTGAGGGTTTGTGCCTCCTCATGTGGCTGGTGAGACCTATGTGAGCCCGACATGTTCGGCTGCACACCAGGCAGGTTATTCCAGCTGGAGCTAGTGTCATTGGCCTTGATTTTGTTCTCTGACGATACAAAGATACTATGATACTTTGAAACTATGACACAGTGATACTTTGATGCTAATATACTACGATGTAATGATAATTTGACGCTGAGATACTATGGTACTATGATAAAATGGTACTTTGATACTAAGATACTCTAATACTCTGATAGTATGATATTATGTTTGTTAAATACTATACTTGTATGATACAAAGAAATTATGATACTTCTTTGACAATACCTATAGAAACCTTTCATAACCCCACACCCAGAGTTATGTTTAACCCCACACCCAGAGTTATGTGTAACCCCACACCCAGACCTATGTCCATCATGACGCTGAACCATTGAATGTATTAATAAATCCACGTTTTGGATCCATGGAAGTATTAACAGGAAACGGGTTCAGTCCAAATGAATTGTGGGTATATAAAATTACGAATTAATTAACTTGTTAACATTTTATTCAATAAAAAAAAAATTAAATTCGCCATTTAAAAAAAAAAGAGTTAAAGCGTTACTGAAGATAGGGGAAGGGTTGGTAGTTGTCGGAACATTCTAGATGACCTACGGTCAACTAGGTCCCTGCCAACAAGTTTGTTTCCGTTCAAGTTGAGCTTTAAAAGTAAACACAAAACTTCTGGACAGCCGAATTAATCTCGCGTGTGGTCATTCTTTCGTCCAATGTCCACTAGGAAACGGTGATAACTTCAATCCACCCCTCCGGCTTATCCACCCCTTAGAGTCCAGTCCAGATCTAGTGATCTAAGCAGACGTGATGGTCACCCTGATTAGCGGTCAGACGGTTGCCAACCGAGACAGCCTGAGTGACCCCTAGGGATACTTCTTTGGCCGGACGATTCGCTTGGAGAAATGGCGAAACGGAGGGACATTACTTTCATGTGTGTGTCAGACAAGTCAATGCTGGACATTCCATTGTTGGGCACTCCCATGCTGGACATTTCCCCCTGGGGTTATCTGCTACCGATGCAAGGTCAGTTTCAATTACACCAGCAGCTCCTTGATTGTAGTGTGTAGGAGTAGATATGTACAGCTGTGTATGTGTTTAAATAAGTGCAAAAAGAAAAGCATGTGCGAAGGTGCAGGAGTATATGTGTGTGTATCTATGTATGCATGTGTGTGTCTGTGTGTGTGTGTGTGTGCTAGAAAGAGTATCTGATAATACAATGTAATAAAAAGATCAAGGCAATATCATCTTTAAGAAAAAACAAGGGAAGGGAAGTAATTGAAACTATTTTTTTTCTTTGATAAATAATAAGCCGGAAGTCAAAACAAAATACCCCCCCCTTCTCTTTTTTCTACTCAATCATCAGGAGTTGTGAAGTATACACTAAATAAATCAATAAAAACAAGCTTTTAAAAAAAAAATAAAGTTGACCCTTGATAGTCCAACACTTTTTAAATCCGACACTCAGTAATCCGACGCGGTGCCGAGTAGGCGACACTCTGTTGGCTTCAGTTGCACAAGCGTTTTTTTATTTTTGACACGCAAGTCTCGCCACTTCTCGTGCGTTTCCTGCCCTGTTAAGTGGGGGGGGGGGGTACGTTCTTGATAGCCTTCCTGAGATTACCTATTAGACTGTTCACCTGACATGCTTTGAGTGTTGACGTTTTGTTAGGTCTTGCAAATGCAAAGCACTAAAGTTCTCTCTACCTGAAAAAAAAGGAAATACTACTATTACTACTACTACTACTACTAATACTAATATCCTGCCGTGTTAAGTGTGTGTGTGTGTGTGTGTGGGGGGGTGATACGTTCTTGATAGCCTTCCGGAGATTACTACTAGTGTTGAAGTTTTGTTAGGTCCTTGCTTGTTGGAGAGCACAAAACGCCATCTCTACCTGAAAATAAGAAAGAATAATAATAATAATAAATATAGCTTCCTGCTTATAACATGCTCAGACCGCTATGGTCCAATCTCATTTGTGGACCAGTGGGGGGAGGGGGTATCTGTGAGAAGGTTTTCCGTGCTGCCTTTAGGCGCACAGTAAACACAACTCTGCTCGAAATAAGGTATCGAACCTCGAGCCCCCTTCGTAGGTAACCAAGCCAAGTCAAGTTCAAGCGCACTTAGCCTCTCGATCACGTTTCCCAATTATATCAAGAGATTTGACCTTGCTGAATGGATTGATGGTGTGGAAGCAGATCTGAAGCAGCTTGGGGTTAGGCCGTGGAGACGAAAGACCCAGGAGAGATCTGAATGGAAGGATCTGTTGAAGCAGGCCAGAGCCCTCCATGGGCTGTAGCGCCACTGGGATGGATGGATGGAATCTTCCACTGACATTTTTTCGAGTAACGGCATCGGGCGACTTTCTACCGTTCATGATATTACAAAAACAAAAAAATAGGGAGAATATAAAACATTTTGGTGCCATCCCTTGAAGACACCACACCAAGAGAAAGCCACTTAAATAGGGCGAATATCTTCAAGCTGAAGAAAATTGTTTTTGCGTTTTTTTAGATAAATACATTTTGGGAGTTTCGCACGATAAACAAGACAAGGTCAAGGACACTCAATTGAAATTTCAATGTTGCCAACTAAATGAAGGGAAAAAAAAAAGACTCGAACGGTAGAGCTTAGACAATATGATTCTGCATCGCTAAGAAGGCCACACAATATATATATCAGTGAACTTTGAACAAGTATAAAGCTACAAGTTCCCCTCAGAACTTGTGGTCTATAGGGTAGATGATGTAAAGATAATCCTTTTCTGTGGTCTACGGTTAACGAGGGGTGTCATGTGGCCAGCGCAACGACCAACCGCCATTTCCTTTTCCCCAACTAATGTCAGATACCCATTTAGAGCTGGGTGGTCTCAGAGGCGCCCGAATTTCCCGAAATTAAAAATCCCAGTCTTCAACAGGATTCGAACCCCGGGCCTCGATTCGGAAGCCAAACGCTTTACCGCTCATCCACCGCGCCTCATTGGAACAAGTACAGGTTACCAACAATTCCTTTATTCTGTACACAGGATGCACCAGAAAGATTGTTATTTGTATTTGTTTCGCCAAAGATGAAAAACTATCATTGTTTATTTTATATCATTGAAAGTCTAAGAGAATCTCTTATTTCTCTACAGCATAAATATAATTCTCTTGACGTATACGGATAAATACTTTGAAGTGCTTAGCTTTCGGTAATCTGAGGTTCTCGATAATCCGACACCCTCAGCTCCTGTAACTATCGAATTGTCAAGTGTCGATTGGGAATTCATTTTATCATAGTACTGCAAGGCAGTCATTTAGCATGTATATTTAAACAATAAAAAGCAAACCTAAAAATAAACAAACAATACAACTATATATTTATAAAAGTCGAATATTTCGATAATATCGATTAATGCCATTGGCCTACAGCTAATATTATTCATCATTTTTCTGTCTCTTGTGGTTTCAATAGTTAGGTAGTATGTCTTTGATATTAAATAGTATTTCTATTATTATTATTATTATATTTTTAGGTTAATCACTTTTCAATTGTTTATGATTTGATACTTGTGAATTATGACAACTTACAAATATAAAACAATATAATAAAAAAAAAAGCCCACAAAAGAGTCAAGAGGGCCCATAAAAGAGGCATATAAAGCCCAAAAAAAGAGGCAAAGAAAAGAGGCCTAAGGCCCAAGGATTCCTATGGTGATAAAGCTAAAATTGAATAGCGCAAATTCTGAGGTTTCCTATTTAAAAAAAAATATATTATTCATCCAGATATGAGAAATATACTAACAGAGCACCTGTGCAACTTACTTACTGATAGTAAGACAATCTCAGGTAGCCCTCAAAGAATTACTGACAATTGACATCGTGTGACGATTCCCAACGCATTTCATGTCGCCTTCGAGGAGTCCTATTACCGACGAGCCTCTCTCACCAAGCCCCAGGTCTTGAAACACGGGCCCCATAAAATTAAATCCTTCTTTATGGATCGTCTCTCTCTCTCTAATGACGTGATATAAATTTCAGGACGCTTCTGGTGACCATCATAAACTCGGGCAGTGTGGGAAGCTCCGGAATGGTCATAAATTGTTTGAGGCTTTTAAAAGCATTGCGCACGAGTGGCGCTGAAGAGTTACTGACAAGGGAAACAATTCATTTTAAGAGAGGGAATGATCAGGAAGTTGAATGTTTTTTGGATTCCAGACTGTCACCATTGAGTCACCACTTAAGTCTTTTCAACACTTTTCAACACTTGTCAACAGGTTGGAGTTTGAATTATTTTTGTGTATAATAGTTTGAAATAGTAGAATATAACAACAATTGAGAAAGTTACCACTACTAATCTTCTTCTTCTTCTTATTATTATTATTAGTAGTAGTAGTAGTGGCGTAGATTACAATGTGCGGGTGGTGCGGGCCGCACGGGGAATCAAGTTATAAGGGGCATCAAGCCGGCACCTTCGACATAGGGGTCACGGAGGTTACGATTCAGCTTAGGGCAAACTTTGTCAGTAAAAACTACACATTTGTATAACACATTAGGAAACATGTGCAAATGTATTGATGTATATTCTTTGTTTTATGTCCTCTATTTATTCTGCCATTAAATCTAAGCTGTAGATTATCTTGAATCAAATTAAGTGTATTTGTTTAAAGCTCTGAAGGGGATGGATTGGTCGCACCCTTGGAGGGATGCCGGCGGCGGAGCTGGGCGGGCCTTAGGGTGGGGCCCCGTGGGGCGGGACGTGGAGGGGGACCGGGGTGCATGGCGGCGCGGTGTGCTTGGGGGGTGGGGGGGGAGCTGGGAAGCCATCAATGAGCTAGCAAGAGACCGTGGAGAGTGGCGTGTTTTTTGTCGAGGCCCTATGTTCCATGAGGAACTCAAAGGAGTGATGATGATGAAAGCTCTGAAGGCATCGCACTTGTACACTTTTTTCTGTGGTACATGGTAAAATAATGCTTCATTGTTCAATGCTCTGTATTTATATGAGGGAAAGATCTATGTTGGTACATTTTTTTTTACCAAACTGTTCAGTACACTGGTTTCAGCTAAATCTAGATTGTATTAATATGCCTCTTGACTCTAGTTAATTTATAGTTATAGTAAACAAACAACATTTTGCCACGTGGTTCCCTATATCTTCTATACTAATTACGCAACCCATAAAGGCTGTCACGTGATACGTAATTTTCATTGTTTTATCAATATTACCACGTGGCTAAGTGTTGTTTGTTTACGATTGGTGAATGAGGTCCATAGGAGCATGGCTGCCAAAGCTTGATCCAGATTTGTGTAATTTAAAGAGAAATGTTTCACTGTTCTCATAGACATATATATATAGACTGGACGATAAAGAACAAATTATTATCGGAAATATTTGGGAAAAGATAAGTTTGTAGATCCACATCACAAACCTATATATATTTGCCTATGTCTATGATTATAAAACAAAGACAAAATATTGGGAATATGGCAGTTTTGCACTTTTCAAAACTAAAGATCAAAGGTATATATTGGCTGAAACGTTAGTCCTAGAATTTATAGCTCAATCGCCGCCATTTTTTTTTCACATAGATATAGTACATAAAACATATTGACTCCCCCCAAATCAAAATAACTTCCTACTTCCAGTCTATATTTATTTATGTCTATGACTGTTCTACTATTTCTGTCCCTTAACCATCTTTAACTTTGACTTTTATTGGATTTCTGGCAAGTGTAAATGGGATTATCCCATTTGGATTTTCAGTAGATAATAGATATGGAAAGTAGGATGGAATTTTGTCCAAATACATGCGCAAATGTTCTTTCACAGAAAGTATCATTTTATCTGTTTTTTCCAGGCTCAAAAGTCATTTCCCTCATAGAGAGCAGATAAGGTCGGAAGCATGTAAATATTATTATCGGTACAAATGACATACTGGGTTTTTTCAATTCCTGCTTAAATTATTGGGGCAGGAACAGGAAACAGTGGTGCTTGTCTTACGAGAGTCTCCAAGAGCTGCGGGGAGACAACTGAAGGGTAACTTGGGTGCTACGAAGAACTACGTTCAACAACAGAGTTTCTTACCAGAGCTCCACGGTCGATCCAGGCGTTCCTCCCCCCTGCTACCATAAGGAGTTCATCCAAGGTTCATGTCCAATGCGTTATAGATTTCTAAATAAAGTTTACGTATTCAAATGTATGGAATGCTTCATTTAACCTTTTTTAAAACGTATTTCGTTTAGTTCAAATATTACGCATTTTACACATTTTTTGGTTCTGAGAATTGAGTGCTAGATTTAAAAATTATGACCCCAATAGTTTTACTAACATTAAAAGTGTTACAACATCAATACCACTATCAGAAATTTTATTTTCAAAAACACAATAAGGGACATAAAACACACAACACTCATACAAGACAAAAAAGAAGGAGGGATAGGCTTACAAGACATTCACACAAAAATCAAAACGCTTAGAATAAAATTTGTAGGGAAAGTAGTAAGGTCTCCCAATAACTTCCCCTTAGTATTATATTATTTTGGACTTAGACTAAACAAACTCCTCCCCATTCAAAACAACACACCCCATCATTTTGGTAACCATACACATCCATTCTATAGATCATTCACAAGACACTTACCCAGCAATGAAAACATAACACACCACGACTCAAAAACAATATACACTATACTCAGAGACAAGTTGAAAGAAAACCTAGAAGTTAGAATAAAGTGGGTCAGGGAGTTAGGGGTTAAACCAACCAACTGGACAGACACATTCACGCATTTACACAACAAATACATAACACCCAAAGCACGAGAAGTGGCGTACAGATTACTCTTCGGGATGACCCCAATAAAAGGAAGACTTTCAACTACAACAGGGTCCAAATATACATGTGCAATTTGTAAAAAAGAAAACCATAACCCAGAGAAACACTTATTTAGTGAATGTGAGCTGGTTGAGGAAGCAAAAAAAACTTTAGAAGATATTATTGACGCAAACAGTCAAACCTGTGCAAATGTAAATACTGCTATTTTCTTTAACAAAGTACTTAAAGCCATAAATAAAAAACTAAGAGACATCAATGTAATTATTTTATCAGAATATAGAAACCTTATCTGGAATACCTACTTACAAATTGTCTACCATAATAAACAGTATGCTAAAGTATTATTAGATCACATTTTTAAGAAAATTATTGAACGCAAAGTGAAACAATATAGCGCTACATAAAAATACCAAGATTGTCCATTAACTTAAAGAAAAGGGAATATATATATGAATATGTGTATGCGAGTGTGTATGCGTGTGTATAGATATATATCCTAAATGATCCTTTTTTGTATGTTAAAAGACCCTGTAACCATATCATTAAAAAAGCTAGTACTCCAAATTAAAAAAAAAACAGTGATCGCCCCTTAAAATTGACAAGAGTTAAGACAATTCAAGACAGTACACAATCACGAAGGCCACGCCTTGACCTTGTGACTGTAAAGACTTTAACCAAAGTTTTGATCTACAAAGACGAGCGAGTTAGGCAGGAGAAAACGAGAGATCTCATTCGATTAAAACAGAGAATCATATCGAAATGGAACATTAGGCCGTCAAGTCAAGGAACGGAAAAAACAATGAGGAACCAGGAGCGAACACGTGAAAACCCAAGAAAAGGGAAAGAAAAGAGTAACTCCAAGAAATCAAGAACAAGGGCAGACCTTTACGTTTTATGTAAACATTGTTTTTCTTCTGTTGTTACTGTATTGAGAATCAGGCATGACCACATGATATCTAAGCAAACAATTCTTTGTATAAATTTGTACTTTTTAACAATTATGTTCATAGTAACTTTTTTACGAATATTGAAAAAATACCACCACTATCCGTATTGTGCATACCTGTGCAGTCTACATACAAATATATTATTTCTTACTACCTTGCAAACGTTTACAGTCTGTACATATATAATTTTTCTTCTGTTTTTCTAATATTGAGCATCAACATAACTTCATATCTCAACAAATTGTTACTAAATTAGTATTTAGTTTCATTGTCAAAAGTTGTAAAAAAAAAAATAAAAAAAAATTCTCCACTATCATTGTCAATATTGCGCATGCTTGTGCAGTCTACAGAGAAATAATCTATTAAAGAGGGGAAGAGCAAAAATTTAAAAAGGGGGAAAAAAAAAGAAGAAGGGGGAAAATATTCAAGAAAAAAAAAAGTATATATATATATACATGTATAGAGAGATAAAAAGATACATATAAAATAACTTTCAGTACGACTCTAATTGGTCCCTGTGACCAGCCACAGAGAAATTGTTTCTGAACAGAAACTCCCGATATACTGACTCTAGCAGACAGGATTTCCACCTTGATGATGAGGAAGTAGTTTTCCAAATCTCAAGGGAGGAAATCAAAAGGGAGACAACAAAAGAAACAATATAAAAGTTTAAATGCCTATGTTCGCATAAGTGTGTACACACATAGATGTGTATGCATGTTCGATAGAAGTTAATATAAAGAACTGGGGTAATGTAGCAAAGCACAAAGGAAACAACCATAAGCAATGTAGACAAAGTGGAAAAAAAATGTGACTACGATGTTTAAAATGTTTTAATATCATTTAAGTTTCTACTTTCACTCTTTGATTGTTTCTATTTAATTACCTATTGTTGACATTCTCACCACATATATTTTAAGACCTTAAATTTCAAAAATAATCATTATATGCTATTGAAAAAATAACGCCATATCTAAATGTAACTATATGCATTGCTATGTTTTGCAATCATTGTACTTTAAAATGTCAATACTTAATTTGTACGCTTACTAATAAAAAATGCACCTTTTTTTTTTATTAAAAAAAAAAAAAAAAAAAAAAAAAAGAGCCCAATAAAGAGGCCAATAGCCCAAAAAAGAGGCAATGCCCAAAAAAGAGGCAAAGAAAAGAGGCAAAGAAAAGAGGCAAAGGCCCAAGGATTCCTAGGATGTAAACAGCTCGACAACTGAAGTCAAAAGCTAAAAAGCTGAGGTATCCTAGAAAAAAAAAAAATAACTCTTTTGTCTCATAAAGTTGTGGACGATAGACCAGAAGTAAGTATACGTCATACATGAATTTACATTAATTTAAACTTGTACAAAATATATCAGCTGGACAATTAAAATGTTCGAAACCAATTCTGATTCAGTTGTCTGCAACATCTATGCTCGGTGAACAATATATTTAGTCAATTCCATTGAATAAAAAACAACAACTTATATATGACACGTTTTACATGTTAGAATGGACCCCCCAAAAAAATCCTTATTTTCGATGGTCATAATGACCCCTGACAAATTGTCAAACTACCCCCGAAGGGGCATGATCCACAGGTTGAGAACCCCTGGTCTAGTCCAACATATAAATGAGAACGAGGAAGAAGAAGAAGAAGAACTGAGTGCCAGTAATATTTCTTTTACATTCAACCACCCTCTATGTTTCTTTTATTACAAATAAAATCTGAATGTTTAGTTTTACCATATTATCTAAACATACAAATAGTTTAGTTGTGTGTGTGTGTGTGTGTGTTTTTCCATTACTGTTTTAGTAATCTATTTTAATTTTGCTATCGTCTGCTTTTTTTTTTTTTCGACATTAAATGTGAGTAATGTCCCCTGGATGAAACCGTTTCACTCAAATTATGGATCAACATGTAATATCTTATAAAGCTGGATTAAAATAAAATTTATAAACATGACCACTATATCCGTGATACGCAAACTAAGACCCGCGGGTAATGTATGGCTAGTAATTTATAATCGTGGGGAGGGCAGGGTCGTAAATGCGTCGATTTGCGAAATAACCATAATAATAAGTAACAGTATTAACGTGAGTCCGTGTAACAGTACAGTTCCTGTTCTAATTCTTTATATGTAATGAGAGCTAATTTTGGGTTTTATTTATGGTGTTCAATTATGTGAATGGTGCAGTTGTGCGAATTGCATTAAAGCAGGTTGCCATGTATCTTCAAGACTTGAAATGTTTCAAAACATCCGTCTTGGATTCAATGGACTTGTCTATCTGTAGCTTCCATGTTAGGTACACACGTTCAATTCGACTTTTACCAGCCCTGGTACGAGCTATTTGAACAGCTGGTCGATTCTTTTGAATTCAAGATTCTATGACATCAGCTCATAGCTCTCGTCGGGGAAGGGGTGGGGTGTATTTTGAGTGGGTTTCAAACCAGGACCATTAAGAAGACAGTATTTGAGGAACCTTATTTTGAGAACCAATCCAATAAATCGACTTCGCTTGTTGCTTAATGACGTAGACGGAGACAAGAAAATTTAAATCGACCACCGGGCGGAAAATGGTTATGTCTGTACCGGTTATGGCAAAATATGTAGGTCATAGCTGGGGCTGCGTGGCTACGGGAAATGCTGCATTAATCCATATAAATTAAGCCATGTAAATGTTGTCGTTTTGTGACGTAAGATCCAGATATCTGATACAAACTCCCCTTGTAGACAACCAAATAAAACTTAAATTGACAATCGGCGCTTAACAGCTTTGTCTGCTCCAGATTTGACAAAATATGCAGGTCGCAATCGGGTTTGTTTAGTCATATGAAACACTGCCCGCATCCTTAATCTACGGAATCAAAGACATTGCAATTATTATTATATGTTATTTTATTCAGTTGTCATTAGGACTTTGGGGCGACACGGTCAAGTAGCGACAGAGTCAACTGTGGCACATTATTACCTTATCTTCTTATCTCATAAATTAAAGAGGATACTTCAAAAGGGCTGATAGTTACACACTTGTTTGTAAAATGTTTTACATGTTTCGGATGTTCCTTCAAAGTTGAAGATAATTACTTCCTAGACCAAACCTCCCGCAGGACGACGGGGGATGGGAGCGGGCAGGGTTTGAACCATGGACCATCGATAAATCTGAACGACAGTCCAGCGCGCAAACCGCACGACCAGGCAGCCATCCAATTATACAAACTCCACTTCATGCGTTAATCATCATGCATGTTAATCAGTGACTTAAACTCTGCTAAGTCGTTGACTTTCCTATCTGGTTTAGGTAGCCTGAATCAGCCAGCTTGAATTGTTGATCCGTCTGGACTTTCACATGTAGTTGGTGATGACCTTGTATTCTGTACTCCTCGCGCAGCGTACCCAAACTTCTGCAGAGTTATTCAAGTCTTACAGTTAAGCAACCATGCATCTAAATCGACCGCCTGCGGACAATGGTTATGCTTTCCCTGGTTGTGGCAAAATATGTAGGTCACAGCTGGGACTGCGTCAGCCACGGGAAATTCTGCATTCCTCATGAATCTTCGGACTCGAAGACAAGCCTTATTATTATATTATCTATGCACTACGTCCTCTACTCTATAGAGTGACTCGAGCATGTCCGTGATGTTGACATTTCAAAGAGGTCAAGGTCATATAACTTTTATAACTTATGGTGACGTGCAATACTAAGTCGTCTGCTAAATGCAAACGTTAGAGTCAATCCCGTAGATCTAGCACACACACAAAAAAACAACAAATAAACCTAGGCACGAAACTTTAAACAAAAACCTCAATTTTTAATGAACAAGAACCATAATTCTAAATACTAGGCCATTAAAATAATGTAACATTATTTCCCCTTTATTGTTATTGTTGTCTTACTCTCTTGAGTTTACGATGTCGCCCCTTTAATTCACCACCCGCCTCGCCCCCACGCCCTATACCAAGTGACCAGTGAGATTTCCATTTCAGCCCAATATATTTTACATACATTCTGAGCTGTAAACACAGTTTTAATAATTATGAGGGAAAGGAGAGAGGGGGGTAGATACTCTAATTTAGGGGTGGCCAACCTATAATGCATGCGCCAAAAGTGTCGCATTGCACGATTACAAGTGGTGCCCTAGACCCCGAGATAAAAGAAAAATAAAAAAAATTCATCTGCTGGTAGACAGCTCTGCAGAGAATCTATGGCCCGACTATGGATCATCTAATGCAGCGGTTCTCAACCTTTTATGCTCGGCGACCCCTTTTTACAATCCCCCACTTAGCCGCGACCCCCCCCCCCCCCCACACACACACACAGCATTAGAAGAATAGACAATAACAATCCATTGTTTCAATGGTCTCTGGCGACCCCTGGCAAATCGTCAATCGACCCACAAGGGGGTCGCGATCCAAAGGTTGAGAACCCCTGATCTAATGGAAAAGAGATTGTTGTGACACAGTTAGGCTACTATACGGCATGTGTGGCCAACCGTGACACACGGTCAAGAGAGTGGACCTGGCCAGTTACTGGGCTGGAGATCGAGAAGTGTGTGTTGTAAAGAGAAGAAAAAAAAACATTGAGTGGAGTTGCTTGTATATAAATGTTATTCTTCTACATACGTTACTATTAAATCCTTTACAATCAAAGGAACTTGTTTCTTCACAGAGATGAATGCCTGGGCATTAACTGGGTCCGGAACGATGTCGCCCATACACAAGTTCCCCCCCCCCCCCCTCTCCACGCAGCTGATGTATCCAAAGGAACGGCAGTGCGGATACAGTTTGGGGTCAGCGGCGTCGCAAGTTCTGTCAGGGTTTAGCTCTGTAGAGAATAGATAAATGGGAATTTAGCTCATTAGTTACTACGATGTCAAAGTGGCCCCACGACCAGATCAGGAAACTATTTTTTTGTTTTCAGTTTTGATTAGAGATCTGAAATTAAAAGACCTAGTTAGAAATATACAATGCAGTACTTACCTCTACAGATAAAGATGGGTTGGTTCTGTTGTTGTCTACTACAATTGAATTAACTTACATTTGGTGAAGAGGTTTTTAAATGCATTTGCCATCCCTTAAAAAGAATAATGGAAACAGTACACTGCATACGGCGCTATCTAGTGATGGGTGTATACTTCCTGAAAGACAAAGTGGTCCAAATGGGGTGGGTTTGGGGCAAACGACTGTGTGTGAATGAGAAGAAGAAACTCTGGAGAGAGCAACATACAATTGTCCATGTCTGAAAACAGGTTTTCGGAAGAAACAGGCAAACCTCACACACAGACCCGCACAAAACAATCACGTGCACCTTCCACACACATACCCAAACATCCAAACCCAGACCCACACACAGACCCACACATACTCACGCTGATAGATTTCTTGTTACAGTCGTGCCAATCAAATTGCGAAATTTAAAAAGTTTATTCTGTTTTTTTTTTGTATTCTTTCTCTTTTGAAGAGTTCTTGTACCTTTTCACTGCAGCAAATAAACTTTACACAGTATAGGGGGAAATAACTCGTAAAAATAAAACAAACTGTTGTGCTTATTACCTGCACCTGATGACCCCTAAGATTAGATTTTCGGATCTAGTTTCTAGCGTAACCTCAAAGGACACATAACCTTGGTAATAGTGATTGCCTTCTCTCACTCACACTAGATCACACACACATTTTATCACACACACACACACACACACTATCACGCGGACTGACACAGAGACACAGAGTCTAGGATCTTCTCTCGCGAGGATTTCATATTTTCTCCCATACGATATGATCTTGACAGACTTAACGCCCTTGGTTGAACCCGACATAAAAGCCTACTTTTGACTGGACAAACGCATAAACTGCAGCGAATTGTTTCCTGCATTCTGATTGGATGAGACAAGTTTGATTCTAGCGCGTTTTTTTTTTTTAGCAGAGGACATAAAAAATGGCGGATACTCATTTCCGGTTGTTTGATGTTAAATCTTTTGTTTGTTAGGAGAATGCAGCTAATCTCATGAAATTCTTTCTCTAGTGGAAACTCAAACTTACAGCGACAAAAAAGTAATTTCCGAACTATACAAAAATAACATAATGGTAGACCCAGGGCCGGCCTTACGATTTAAATAAATGCTTGCGAGTTCCAATTTCCATTTTTTTTTACAATAACAATTTCTAGTAATTAGAATTATTAGATCATAATATCAACATGTATTATTCAACATGCATACAAAGCATTTCAAAACATAACTTGACAGGCGAATTGCTGTGTAGCTAAGCTATAATAATAAAATATTTTTTTCTCCAAAAAAAATCAGTTACCATTAAAAATATAAAAACAATTAATAATTTAGGGAGTGCAGTGGCTGAGTGGTTAAAAGCTTGGCTTAACTTTGGGTCCTGGGTTCGAATCCCGATGAAGGCTGCTAATTTTAATTCCGGAATTTTTAGGGCACCCCGGAGTCCACCCAATGCCACTGGGCACTTGGCTTTATTTGAAGAAAGTAAAGGCGGTTGGTCGTTGTGCTGGCCACATGACGCCCTGCTCGTTGGCCAAAGAAACATCATCTGCCGTATAGACCGCATGGTCTGAAAGGGGAACTATTGTTTTACAGAATAATTTAAAAATGGGCCTTTCTTGCTTTCTCTGCTTCTAGAAGATTCAACAGACAGAAGCGTACTAATCATGATGCAACCAGAAAAGCTATAAACAAGAAAAGATTTTACAATATTAGTTTGTTTTTTTTTTAAACCAAAGCTTATCAAAGGGGAAGAACTCCACACTCACACCATTTCTCTCAGTATGTAGAAACTATTTCCCTTGCTCGATATAAAAAAAAAGAATCAATAATTGATTGACTAATTGTTTTTTTTTTTATTTTTTATGTTTAATTAGGTCCAATAAACTATTGTTCAAACATTCAACTTGATCAGAGAATGAGTGTGGGAAAAATAACGTGTACAAACTTTTTACCAAACAGACAGAAGGACAGACAGAGTGAGTTGATATAAGCTTTGTAAAGAAAGAGAACAGCCCAGTACGTTCAAACAACTTATTTAACCTTCCGTCATGCGCATACGACCTAGTCTGAAGGTCAGGGAGAATAAAGCCTTGCCTTGAGATTGTAGCCATCAAAAGTCAAAAGTCCATGTTGAGCCATTCACCATCCGGGTTCAGCAAAGTGCAGCAACTTTTCTGACGCAGCAACCACAAGCTGTTCTCAATAGTCTTTTATAGTGAACTCTCAACGTATATAACTTACTGCCATGAAACAGTCATGATGCTATTTATGGATTTCAATGTTAATTAACTCTTTCTCTCCTAACTGACGACACCAGCGTTGATTCCACCAGAATGTGGTAAATAATTACGACGAGAAAGAGTTAATCTCTAACCCTTGATTAGTTATGACGAACAGACGAAGGTTGACCTTGTTTGAGAGTATATTTGATTGGTATGGATCTTGTTGCAATGGCGTTTCTTCTTTAGCTATCTATCGTACAGACCTGTGGCGTGGCAGCGAGCTATTGGTCTAAACTGCCCACAGGTTGTGACGTTGCTAGTCAGTGTTCAGGCCTTCTAAAACGTATGGCCTCGCGTTAGGGCACCTGTAAAGAGCTATTACATCAGAGCACGTGCGTCATTAAATTTTTGTTTGTTTACAGTGTCCTTGGGTATATTATATTTAAATCGTAGATCTCATTTAAAAATCATAACGCGTCAGGGCCTTGGCCAGTGTCGGGTATTTATGTCACTGTACAATGTAAAATGTTTTACATGTTTGGGATGTTCCTCAAGAGTTGGAGATAATCTACTTCCTAGTCCAAACTTCCCGCAGGACGACGAGGGATGGAAGCGGGCAGGGTTTGAACCCAGGAACATCGATAAATCCGAACGACAGTCCAGCGCGCAAACCGCACGACCGGGCAGTCATCCTGATGATACAACGGGTCGTAGATAGTTGTAACACTTGTAACCGAATCAAAGTATCTATACGAGAGCAAGACACGTGCCTTCCCCCCCCCTCCACACACGCACACACACAAACACACACACAAACACACACACACACACATCATCCACAGACTCAAGAGAATTCTAGTCCCGAATGGATCTCCTTGAATGTAGTTAATAAGTGAATGAACTTTGCCCCATTCAACATGGCGGCTATGTCAATCCTCTCCAGTACATTGCACACGGCTCTAAAAGTCATCAATGAAAGAAGACGGTATGCAAATGAAAGGAACCAGATTTTTTTTTATTTGTCCCTGTGTACAGTCTGGCAAGTCTCAAGCCTCGTTTTGAACATTCAGGTGTGTGTGTGTGTAACGGTCTGTATGACGTCATTGTTTCTGCCACTCAGGGGATGTACTTTTTGTCTCCGTTACATTGACTTTTGCAATGTCCTCGCCACTAATCGATACTGATGCTCCAGAAATGTACTTAGTTTAACCTCTAGGTACTCATTTATTTCATGGTATTGTTATCCCACGAATATCTTGACAGTCTTTTTTTAATTCCTCAGTTTTGAATTGTTAGATTTTTCTTTTTTTTTTTTAAGTAAAATTTTCTCTTTCAGACCATGCGATCTAAAAATGTTTGTTTGTAAAATGTTTTACATGTTTCGGATGTTCCTTCAGAGTTGAAGATAATTACTTCCTAGTCCAAACCTCCCGCAGGACGACGGGGGATGGGAGTGGGCAGGGTTTGAACCCGGGACCATCGATAAATCTGAACGACAGTCCAGCGCGCAAACCGCACGACCAGGCAGCCAAACTTGTACAAATGCTCTTTTTTTCCCAAGTGCAATTAGAGCATGTAATAGGTTGCCTGAGCTAGCCTGTTATGCTTACTTTGCCCGGTTCCGGCCAAATTTTGATGCCCGTTACCGACACTGTGGAGAGTCGGTGGTGACAGTGGCGCATCTCTTGCAAGAGTGTCCACAGTTCCGAGAGCTGCGGGATAGTTTGTCTGCTGAGTCACTTGACCTGTATGGGAGCTTAAAGGCACTACGCCTAAAAGCAGAGTTTCTCGCCAAGGCACTAATCCTTCCAGTCTTGTTACCAATTGGAGTTCATCTCAGGTACCTGAGCTAACCAGTGACTTGGCAGATTTTAGGTCATTAGTTAATATGCATGACTAAATGCATGACGCGTAGGACGTAATCATCTTCAAGCGTAAAACACCCAAAAGACCATGCATCGCAAAGATCATTCACACATATCATAGTACATCACAAAGATCACACATCTAGCAACATGAAGATCATATATCACAAAGGTCACACAACACACTACAAAGACCATACATAACAAAAATCTCACACCACAAAGATCACATATTACAAATACCATGTCATTTTTTGCTAAGATATCCCATAGGAAAGATCACACACACACAAAAAAAAACACATCACAATGATCATTTTATACAAAGATCACATATAACAAATATCACCTATTACAAAGATCACACTTCGCTCATATCACAGAGCTTTGCTAGAAAGATTGAATAATTTATAAAATCCCAGTAATCCCCGAGATTCGAACCCAGGACAATCGGTTTGGAAGCCAAGCGCTTAACCATCAGCCACTGCGCCCCCGAATAATTTTTGATCACACAAAAAAAAAAGCACTTAGGAAGAGATCTCGTATAATTAAAGTCTCCAGTAACCCTAAGCAAAAAGCAGACAAATAGTTTTTTGGGCCCAAAGATTGTGTGTATTGACTTTTGGTTTTCAGTTCCAATCGACTCCATTCATGACCTGGGCTAGGGTAAATCGTAGCGACCTATTTGTCTGTAAATGTGTGTGTGTGTGTTTTCGGTTGAAAGTACAACTGGAGATTGAAGTAGTTGCTTGAGTTGTGACGATGGGGTGCAAGCAGCATCCTCAGACATTGAGCCGACTTTTTTTTAAAACTTGTAGGTCAAGTCTAAGAGACCTCCCAGCCCCGCCTTAAAGATAAGTTTCAAAGTTTCCTGTACTGAGAGACCCTTGAGATTTTTTTTTTACTATCTTGTCAAAGACACTTGAAGGTCAAACGTTAGGCGAGTTGGAGATCGTGACGTCATGGCAGACGATGTTAGAACCATTGACTTGCATCACGTGATAGCAAGCGGTAACTGAGTAACTGTACTTGCCAGGAGAAGTAACTCTTGTGTCGTTTATCTTCCCACCATCGAGACTCCATTGGTACGCCCTTGCCTGTACACTCTAGTTTCATTGGTACTTCCTTGCCTGTGCACTCAAGTTTCATTGGTACGCCCCTGAGGCTACACTCCAGCTTCATTCATACGCCCCAATCTGTAAACTCTAATTTTATTGTTACGTTTCTGTCTGTAAACTCTAGTTTAATTGGTACGCCCTTGTTTCTACTCTCAGTTTTTCCAGTAAAATTATCACCAGGGCCGGACTTAGGACACTGCAACATATGCGGTCACAGTGAGCCCCGCACTTTCATAGGCCCCGCTCCAATTCTAGGTGTAAATTATTTAATTAAGACTAAGACTAAGACTGCTTTATTGATCCTTATGGAAATTTGTTGTGATTACAAAGGACTCTTTTCTCATACAAAGACAACACAACAGAAACATACACATAAATACAACAGACACAACATAGACTACACTCAGGCATCTTGGTCCTTTATAACATATACAATAACAGGATTTCTGCGGTCTCCTGATTGACCAGGGGCTCCTGGAAATCTCCTGTAATTGCAACATATACACACAAAAAGGTCATGACGCGTAGGACGTAATCATCTTCTTTTTTTGAAGTAACGTCTGTATCATATAAGATAAGTCCTGGAAATCTCCTGAAATTAAAAATCTGAAAAATAGACAAAACTGTCATTTTGGAGTGATAAAAAAAAAACGGCATTGTCAGCTTTCATTTAATACAAATATATTGCAAGGACGAATGTATTTTCTTATACAAAAATCTTAATTTTTGACATTTTGCTGATCCCTACCCAGATTGTCCCAGACTGGGCCCCGGGCAATCCATTTCGCATAGGAATTGTTAGGGCCTTCTCTGATATTCACTCACCCTGACGATACAGAGATTAATGCTACTTCAGTTCCCCCCCCCCCCTTTTTACTAAATAGATCGTAAGGTCTGAAAAGGAAACACCTTCAGTTTTGTTTCGTGAATAGTCATGACCGAATCATGTTTTTTAAAATCCTTACTATTAGCTGTCATTCTCTTCATGGGTACAAGTTTTAGATACTGGCTGGAGCGGTATCTCGAAAACAACTCTAACGATTTTCCTAAAAATTGTAAAGTTATTTTTTATTTTTTTTTTTTTGGAAAAAAAATTACTCGCTTATCAGCCTCACAGTGAAAACTCCGATTTGACCGTAATAGTTTTTCCCAAAACGATCTTCAAATTATGTTTCCAAACTTTGGCTTCATTTTTTATTCACATGGTTTCAACGGGAATTCCCGCACTCTACTCATATGTTGTTTTTTTTTTTGGTTTGTTTTGCTTTTAATTTAAAGAGTTGAATAAATAAATAGATTCACAGGAGAATTTTGCGCACTGTCTATATGAAGACATTAAGTTTCAGTCCAAATGCCTTTTTTAAAAATCATTAGTTGGACTGTTACTAGTACTTGCTGTCGTGTGGTGCTCATGGGAACGGGTTCTTGCAAAAATGAAGCATCTCAAGAAACAAATGGAATGAGAATTGATGGGCCACCATCAGATTCATAGCGGAGAAAAATTGATTTTAAAAGAAACGAAATATTTTTTTTAAGCTGAGCTAAGGGAAATAATTTTGCACTTACAACTATATCTCTCCATAATGTAGAAGCTATTTCTCTTATTTAATATAAATAAAATAATTAAATTACCAATAATTAATGGACAAATTGGTTTATTTTTTTTTTTTTATTGATTCATTGGGGTACAATAGATAATTGCACTATATCTCTCCATAATGTAGAAGCTATTTCTCTTATTTAATATAAATAAAATAATTAAATTACCAATAATTAATGGGCTAATTGTTTTTTGTTTTTTTTAAATTGTTTCATTGAGGTACAATAGATAATTGCACTATATCTCTCCATAATGTAGAAGCTGTTTCTCTTATTTAATATAAATAAAATAATTTCATTACCAATAATTAATGGGCTAATTGGTTTATTTTTTTTTTAATTGCTTCATTGAGGTACAAGAGATAATTGTTTAAATGTTCAATTTGATACGACCATCGGTGTGGGAGAACTAACGTGTACAAACATTTTACTAGACAGACTAAGTTGATAAAAGCTTTCTAAAAAAAATTATACTACCTGTTTCAATTATGAAGTTCAAACTAATTTCCTTTGTTTACCAGGACCATGTCCTGTTTAGCCTAGGACCTATGTCACTGTGGCATGTGTCAATGTTGTAGTATTAGTGGTATGTGTGGGTGTGTTTGCATGCATCTGTGTTACGTGTATAGTTAAGAAATGTATGCCTGTATATATATATGTGTGTGTGTGTGTGTGTGTCTTGTTTACAAAGCTATTAAAAAAAAAGCTAGAACTAAAACCCGGGGAGGTACAGCTATTTCTCGAGGCTGACTTAAGGTGACCTCAATAATTGTTTTGTTTAGTTTTACACATTATGGATTTTTTTTATTTATTTTTTTTGTGTTTTGTTATTTTTTTATTATTTTTTTTTTGGGGGGGGGGGTATTTTTAGTGGTAAAGATAATAAGCAATACATTTATTCCTAAGTTGGAAGCTGTTTCTATGTTTGTGTCTGAGTACTGTATGTACTTGTCTGAGTACTGTATGTATGTGTCTGAGTACTGTATGTTTGTGTCTGAGTACTGTATGTATGTGTCTGAGTACTGTATGTATGTGTCTGAGTACTGTATGTATGTGTCTGAGTACTGTATGTATGTGTCTGAGTACTGTATGTATGTGTCTGAGTACTGTATGTTTGTGTCTGAGTACTGTATGTTTGTGTCTGAGTACTGTATGTTTGTGTCTGAGTACTGTATGTATGTGTCTGAGTACTGTATGTATGTGTCTGAGTACTGTATGTATGTGTCTGAGTACTGTATGTTTGTGTCTGAGTACTGTATGTTTGTGTCTGAGTACTGTATGTTTGTGTCTGAGTACTGTATGTATGTGTCTGAGTACTGTATGTATGTGTCTGAGTACTGTATGTTTGTGTCTGAGTACTGTATGTATGTGTCTTAGTACTGTATGTATGTGTCTGCTTGTCAAGCGTGCTCAGTATATATATTCTAGATCTAGAAGGAATTCTAGCTCCAGCTGGAATAACCTGCCCAGTGTGCAGCCGAACATTCTGGGCTCACATAGGTCTCACCAGCCACATGAGGAGGCACAAAACCCCAGTGCAAAGCCCTCAGCCCCCCTGGATGACAAAGTGGTCATCATCGAACCACGATGAACGAACTATATATAAGATCTTAATAAGAGTTTTAAATCAGTAGTCTAGGTCTAGTATTAGATCTTAATAAAAGTTTTAAATCAGTAGTCTAGGTCTAGTATTAGATCTTAATAAAAGTTTTAAATCAGTAGTCTAGGTCTAGTATTAGATCTTAATAAAAGTTTTAAATCAGTAGTCTAGGTCTAGTATTAGATCTTAATAAAAGTTTTAAATCAGTAGTCTAGGTCTAGTATTAGATCTATATGTCCATATAATAATATCAATAAATAGTCACGAACTACGAATGGACCTCATTCACCAATCGTAAATAAACACATTTAGCCGTCATAATATTGATAAAACAATGAAAAATACGTATCACGTGACTGCGTTTATGGATTACGTAATTTGTATAGAAGATATATAGAATCACGTGACTAAGTGTTGTTTGTCAACGATTGGTGAATGAGGTCCACTGCCTGTGGCTGAAATGGTAACTGCACATCAAAATCAGTTCAGGCATCAAACTCACTGGTTCGATACCCGGATTCAAACAATTATTTTTTAAATTTATTTTAAGTTCTATAATGTATGTATTGTCTGTTGTTTTTTTTTTAAATGCATTTTTTTAAATGTTTTTTTTCTTGTTTTAAGCCCTCTTCTTCGGACAGGTCAGCTTGGACCATGGTGCCCTAGTAGCAGAACTCAGGTACGACCTCACGCTCCACCAATGAGAATAGAGGGTGGCTGAAATGGTAACAGCACATCAAAATCAGTTCAGGCATCTGACGAAGTCAAACTCATTGGTTCCATACCCGGATTCAAACAATTATTTTTTAAATTTATTTTAAGTTCTATAATGTATGTATTGTCTTTGTTTTAAAATGTATTTTTTTTCAATGTTTTTTTCTTGTTTTAAGCCCTCTTCTACGGACAGGTCAGCTTGGACAATGGTGCCCTAGTAGCAGAACTCAGGTACGACCTCACGCTCCACCAATGAGAATAGAGGGTGGTGTTGTAGCATAAAAAAAAAATTGGTGGTCAGGTAGTGAAGCGCTGGGCTTCCGAACCAAGGATATGACGTTCGATTCCTGGTGAGAACTTAGCATTTAATGCGGAATTTTAGTTCTCCCCAAATCTAATGAGTACCTTGGTTCCGCAAGGTTGTTAACGCCGGAAGTGGTAATGGTCTTAAGCCCATCATTACCTACAAAGTGCTTCCAATGGCATGCGTCTCAAATAGCCTCTGACAACCAGCCCAACTCCTGGCCTTGACGTTTGGCTCAGTTACTGAGCCTGGTGGAACCGTTTCCACAGACAGGAGAAGGGGCAAAGGCGAGCAACTGGCGCCTAAACCAGTAAGCTTCGGGCAGGAGGGGCTCGTTAGCCTTGGTTGGCTACCCATCTAGGAGAAGGAAAACTCTGAATCCAAACCTCCGCTGCCCTACGGCTATACCCAAACACGGGAAAGGCTTCGGGAGACAACTCTGATGAAAAATCAGGAGCTGGTCACCCTTAGGCAGACTGTGGCACACCGTGCTACAGCCTGGCAGATCCTGCGGCGCTACTGATCCCAAACTGTATTGGATATTCCGTTCCTTGGGTACATCAGCTGCGCGGAGAGGGGGAACTGTTGTGTGGGCGACATCGTTCCGACCATAAACAATGCCCAGGCTTTCATCTCACTTGCTCTGAGATGAACCATAGTCGTTCTACGACTGAAGGAGGCCAATGAAATGAGTACTTAAGACAATTCAAGGCTGTTGATCGTTGTGCTGGCCACATGACGTCCTCGTTAACCGTGGCCCATAGAAATAGGTTGCCTTTACGGTATCTTCTTTATAGATCACCATGTCTGGCTATGTAAATCATCAGACTTAGATGTCGATCTAATAGTCTTGTAGCAGACGATAGAAGATCACGTGGTTTTTGTTTTTGTTCGCGCATGGGCACAATAGGATTGGTAGAAAACCAATGGAAACAAAAATGGGGGGAGTAAGCCGGATAGGGGAGAGAAACTATTATCATCTGACCAGGGGGAGACCACCCATCTTCCAGTTGTTTATTCAAACAATAAGGGGAAATCATTCAGAAGTGCGACCGGGGGCAAAGATCTAAGAACTTTTTTTTTCACGTTTCTATGTGACGCGGACGTAAAGGGCCGTAACACCTTTTCATTTTAGAGGCAAAAGTAAAGATAAAATATGAAAGGGAGGTAATTTATCAAAAATATTGATCTGCCCTTGAATCGCGAGTTACATAAACTTACTGACTGACAATACAAGGCGTATTTTATTATTCTTTGCTGCCAACTTGAAGCGGCTTAACAGTTTGTAAATTAAATATTTTGATAAATGTTAAAGCTACTTACGAATAGTTTACATTACCTCTATTCATGTAGAGGCGCGGTGGCTGAGCGGTAAAGCGCTTGGTTCCCGGGTTCGAATCCTGGTGAAGACTGGGATTTTTTATTTCGGGATCCTTGGGGCGCCTCTGAGTCCACCCAGCTCTAATGGGTACTTGGGGATAAGTAAAGGCGGTTGGTCGTTGTGCTGGTCACATGACACCCTCGTTAACCGTAGGCCACAGAATCAGATGACCTTTACATCATCTGCCCTATAGACCACTAGGTCCGAAAAGGGGAACTTTACTTTTTTTTTCTTTTTTTTTTTTACCTCTATTCAAGTAAGAACTTCATGGAAGGTGGGTAGGACAAACTTGAACGCTAATTTCATAGACTTCGACAGTGATTCTTCTACAAATTTAACCCTTACCAGTCTTTTTTTATTTTTTGAGGAGTTTGCAGCCAGGTCAGAATTAAATTCTATCTGATTCATAGTATTTTACAAGAAATTAGAAAAATCAAATAAAACAGACATCAGGTTGGTGTTGTTTTTTTTTTGTTTTTTTTTTTTATTTTATTTATAACAACGAAATATATTTTAAACATGATGTCTGAATGTTTAGTTTTGAAAATTTATTTGTGGATGGTACTTTTTGAAGCACTCCCGAGGGTGCACTCCAGGGTGAAGTAACTGACCAACTGAGAGTAAGTTTCACACTAGAATACTGTCTACACCCACTGCCTGGTGTTTTTCTGTTACTGCAAACAATGCAGTCTTTAGTCTTTCTGTTGGGAAAGTTAGCTATGAAATATTGGAATTTTTTTTAGTCTCTGGTCAGACCCCCCCCCCCGCCCCCCTCCCCTTGATGCTGTGAAAAACGATCTTGGTCAAGCTATTTTATTTATTTTTTAGAATAATTTCACGATTATCATTTACTTTCTGCTTTATAAAATAGTAATTTAAAATTTAGGAATCAGGAAGTGGAACAAAAAGTTTGATATTTAACTTAAATTCGAGACAAATTATTATGGCCCACTGGGTAGGACATTCGACCAGAATGGGAAAAAAAAAATGTCCCACCCAGTGGAACATTCGACCAGAAAGGGTTAATAGTTTATGTATATCGCTGAGAAAAGGGTTGTTTGCTTCTTGGCCACACAGGAAAAACTCCAAGTCTCATCGTTATTAGTTTGAAGTAAAAAATGAAATAAATTTAGATTTGGCTGCCATTGAGCCACAATGTAAATTAAACTTTTAACTCTTTCTCTCCGTAATTATTTACCTCATTCTGATGAAATCAACGTTTGTATCGTTGGTTAGGAGAGAAAGAGTTAATAAGAGTTAGAGTTAATAAGTCAAAATGTTTTACTGCCCAAGTTTAACTGAGGTAATATTTGGCCAGCCAAACTCACATTAAAGCTTCCTCAACCAATGTCTAGGACCTAAATTTAAAAAAAAAGCTTGGGGTCGTAGATAGGATAAAAATGTTTTCGTATGAACTCGAAGCTGGCTGTGGAGTCCGATCTTCGCTTAGAAAATTAATTGCACTCAGGGCACGCGCATGACACATTCATTAACTGTGGGCCACAGAAACAGACGAACTTTACATCATATGCCCCGTAGGTCAAGGTCCGAAATGGGAACCATGACCTTTTTTTTTACTCTTTCAAGAATATCCAAGTATAAAAGTCTATCTATATAATGAACAGGTCAAGACATCAGTTTCTCGAATCAAGATTTCTTCAAACCCTGCTACACTGAATAAATCATCTCCGTCGCTCACGGGCAGACATTACCCCCAGGCAAGGCACACGTCTCTTGTGGGCCAGAGTCGACCCTCGGGCCCTAGTCTTCTTACACTGAAGACAAACATCATAATTAAAACGAGTCGCTGGATTAGAGATAATCCAAAGTACTAAGTAGACATACAAAATGAATTAATATTCCATTACAAAAAAAAAATTAAAAATACTAGTATAGATTTTAAAATATACTTTGGGTTGATGAGGTTTTTTGGCCACTTAAGGGTCAAGGGTAATAGTACCTAAGTCCGAAAAAGAAAAAGAAATATGGAGCTCTTCCTATTTCGTGAAGTAGGGTTCGGGGGGGGGGGGGAATTTTCATTCGAGAAACAGATGTCTTGACCTATTTATGAAACATGCATGGATATCTTTGTGCAAGTAAAAGAAGGTCAAAGTTCACCTTTTACTTTTTGAACCAACATGTCTAAGAAAAATCGGAAAAATCTTGGAAGACAACAGCCACCCGCTCCATCAGAACTACGTCAGGTCGTCGCGAAGTGGGAGACTTCTGTCAATCAAGACAAGAACAGAGCGGTACAAAAACTCGTTCGTACCTTACTCGGTCAGACTATATCAACGCCACTTGTTTATCAAGAAACATAAAAAGGACCAAGATGCCTGTTTGTAGTCGCTGAATGAACTCTTTATGTTGTGTCTGTTCTATTATGTTTCTGTTGTTTTGTTTTTATATGAGAAAAAGAGTCCTTGTAATCACAACTAATTTCCATAAAGATCAATAAAGCAGTCTTAGTCTTAGTCTTAGTCTTAGTCTTAGTCATAGTCTTAATCTTAGTCTAAGTCTTAGTCTTAGTCTTAGTCTTAGTCTTAGTCATAGTCATAGTCTTAGTCTTAATCTTAGTCTAAGTCTTAGTCTTAGTCTTAGTCTTAGTCATAGTCTTAGTCTTAGTCTTAATCTTAGTCTAAGTCTTAGTCTTAGTCTTAGTCTTAGTCTTAGTCATAGTCTTAGTCTTAGTCTTAGTCTTAGTCATAGTCTTAGTCTTAGTCTTAGTCTTAGTCTTAGTCTTAGTCATAGTCTTAGTCTTAGTCTTAGTCTTAATCTTAGTCTAAGTCTTAGTCTTAGTCTTAGTCTTAGTCTTAATCTTAGTCTTAGTCTTAGTCTTAGTCTTAGTCTTAGTCTTAGTCGGGGGTTCCGGGTTCGAATTCTGGTGAATCCCGGGATTTTTAATTTCGGGATCTTTAGGGCGCCTCTGAGTCCACCTAGCTCTAATGGTTGCCTGACAGTAAAACTTGACTAATTAAGAGAATGAAGATTTTATTTACAAAAAAGGGGAATTAATTTCACTTTATCTTCCCTTCAAATCGAGATATACATACTTAGAGAGAGAGAGAGAGAGAGAGAGAGAGAGAGAGAGAGAGAGAGAGATTGTCCGTACCACAACAAACACAGACATGCCACCCTATTCAAAGAAAAAATGAAGTTTATGATCAAACTGCCATTTACATCTTTTTAAAAAGACATTGCGTGCAGACGTCAAGACGAATAATCTTCCCTTGTTGCAGGTGGGGCAAATACAAGAAGCTAATATTTGTTAGTTTCGTATAAAATTGCAGCCTTCAAAAAGATTATTTTTTCTTAAATGTTATGATAAATGTTGAGTGGATGTGAAATATGACAGAGGCGTAGATAGAAAGCGCAGACTTTTGGGTGGGTCATACCGTAAGTTTTTTACCTTTACCTTTTACCTATCCCTTAGTCTGTTGGACCATTGGGGGCACCAAGCAAGACTCGTCGACCTTCTTTCTCCATTCCTCCCAGCCTTTTGCCTTGTTTAAAACCTTTTTAAATGGCAGGACTGTTCATTCTTTTATGTTGTCCTCCTATCGCTTTCTCTGTCTGCCTATTCTTCTTTTTCCTGGTACTTTTCCCTGAAGGAAGGTCTTAGCGAGCCCCGAAGATCTTGTGATATGGCCATAGATTTTAAGCTTGCGTTTTTTTTCTTTACAATACTTAGCAGGTCATCATGGGGTCCAATCGCTGCAGTAACCCTGTCTCTAATCTCTTGGTTTGTGATGTGGTCTTTGAATGTGAATGTTACCACAAGTAGAAATGTTGAATTTCTTCAGTCAAACCGACTATGGTTCCTCTCGTGGAGGACTATCTTTAGACTTAAGAACCCTATTGTGGAGAGACATTCCCGTCAACCTGTAATTAAGTTTAGGACTTCGGTAGTATAAAACTGTTGGCTGACATAAATCTTCGCTTTTGACACGAACGTTTTGTGAAGAAAGGAACTTAATGGCGGCTTATCGAGGTCAACGTAACATCATGTTTATGTTTCTTCTTTTTTTTTTTTATGTAACAAAATTCATTGCTCCTCCTTTCTACCTCACACGCACACACACACACACACACACACAACCTCTGAACCCTTTTTTTTTGGCATTGTTGCCACGCCCATAAGACAAAGAAGCTCAATAACAATAATGTCAAATAAAAAGCAATATCACGTGATTTATTACAGGCCCCGAACCTCCGCCTTGTCTAGAGCCCTATGATAAGTCCAGTGCATTATCAACAGAAGACGTCACTCCGCCGCCTCCCCCCCCCCCCCGGCCCCGCCCCTCCTTCATTCCCTCCTCTTTCCTCCCCAATACATCACCGTGAGAAAACGCGCCACAGTTATATGCGCCACTCGGGTGTCATTTCGCCACAAATCACAAAAACTGCACAAAAAAAAAAAAAAAAAAAAAACGACTTTAAAAGTGTCAAGGGGAGGGGTGGTTGTCACGCCCGGTTTTAAAAAAATTAACACCTTTTTATTGAGACCAAACGAGCCGTCTTTTGAATGACACCCCTATCTCCGTGACACAAACAAGCCCAGGCTATTGTCACTGTCAGTCGAAGTGACCTTATCAATGACCCGACCAACGCGATGAGAGAACACAGTCGAGATAGGAAGACTTATGATCAAGGACTATTATTATTGTGTACGCCACGTTGGAGTGTGTCTGTCACAGGCTAAAGTCTGAGATATTTTATGTGTGTGTGTTTGTGATATTGTATTGTGAGTGTCTTAAACAATAGAGCAGTATATGTGTGTCTGTCGTGTTAATATGTTCAAGTTTTGCGTTGCTTCTTTAATAATGGAAGTAATTAATAATACATTTAAGCTATTAACAAACATAATGTAGGCTTAAGGCGCTATGATAACAACAAACATACATTCACATTAATTGTTTACCATTATATTGCTCTTACATAAGTGAGCAGCAGGAGTTACCTTTCCTACAGTGGCGTTTTATCTTAGCTTATATGATACAGACGTTACTTCAAAAAAGAAGATGATTACGTCCTACGTGTCATGCATTTAGTCATGCATGTTAGCCAAGGACTTAAATTCTGCCAAGTCACTGGTTTTCCTGGCTAGCTCAGGCAACCCATTCCATGCTCTAATAGCAATAGGAAAGAAGGAGTATTTGTACAAATTTGTCCTAGCATATGGGACGAGGAATGTGCCTTTATCTTTGTGTCTTTCTGGTAATTTTTTTAGATTTTGTTTTTGTATTTGAAGATTATGGTTCAGTGTTTATGTATAATTGACACTTTACTTTTGAGTCTTCTATCCTGAAGGCTTTCTAAATTTAGTAATTTTACTAAAGTTGTTACCCTAGTCAAATGTGAATATTTGTTTGTTATTAATCTCACTGCTCTATTTTGTGTCTGTTCCAGTTTCTTAATGTTTTCTTGAGTTGAGGGGTCCCAAACAGTGGATACATATTCTATTATTGATTTTTGTGATATATATATATTTTTTTTAACTTGACTGTTGAGCGAACGCATACTTCAGAAATGAAAAATTATTACATTCTAACTCAATCATGCGGAACGACAGTCTATGGAAGCGGGTAGGGCCCGAAGCAATAGCCATTTCAATTCAACCATTTTTTTAAATTACCTATCCTCTATTATTAGTCAGATGTGTAAGTTTAGTTGTCAGCACTGAAGTCCAACCATTGTTTAGCTTATCTCGAAAATACCCAAAAAATAACAAAGTTACGAAAGATAAAAAAGATGCTCAGATGAACAGACAGGCAACATAATACAATAATATTTTGTTTAATACGATGGTAACGCCACACCCACGATCTAATTACTTTGTAAGCTGACAGAAATAACTCTGGGACAAAGATGGCTGGTTTGATTTCACGAGATTATTAACATTGTGACATGAGATGGTGTGTTTGATTTCACTTGGGTATTTACTATCGATTATGAAATGAACTTCAAAGATACACAAACAAGTGACATAGAGAAGTAACTCTTACATAACTAAGTGAAAGGAGTTACCTCTCCTGTAGTGTCGTCTGCAATCTACAAGACAAGTTTAATAGCTTTAATAAGTTTACGAAGAATTGAGATGAAATCTTTGCCAGATTTTTTACAAATTTTAATTCATTATAAATTATGAATATGACGAGATTTTTAAGATTCGAACTATTCAGTTTGGTCTATAATTAGATTAATTGCATTTTTCGTAACAAGACTCACACCCGCTTTCAATCGTGTCAGACTTTGCAAAATTTGAACAAATCTATTATTTAATATAAATTTAGTAAACATTTCAACTTAACCTTGACCTATACCATATTTCGTTAAACCGTTGGGGCAACACACGTGATCTACTGACCGTCTTCCATTAATCATTTATTTCGAGCTAAAAATTTCGCACATCGCGAATGTTGTGGGTTTGATCCTCATTCTAGCCATTTATAAAAATTATTTCTTTAATTAAAAAAAATAAATATGAAGGTTTAGTTCATTATAATATTTACAGGTGAAGAAGAAATTTGTTTTTCTTTTGGTACAATTCATTTTATTTGTAAGTAAAAAAGTAAAGTTCCCCTTTCATACCTTGTGGTCTTTAGGGCAGATGATGTAAAGGTAATCCGTTTCTCTGGCCCATGGTTAAAGAGGGTGTCATGTGGCCAGCACAACGACCAACAACAATTAATTTTCCCCGACTAATGTCAGATAATCACTAGAGCTGGGTGGACTCAGAGGAGCCCCCCCCCCCCAAAAAAAAAAATCTCGAAATTAAAAATCCCAATCTTCACCAGATTTGAACCCAAGAGTCCAGCATCAGAAGCCAAGCGCTTTATGGCTCAGCCACCGCGCCCTTATTATAATACTTTTGTTTTGGGGGGGGGGGGGTATTAAATTAAAAACGAAACTAGAAAAAAAGAGAAAAGGGGGGGGGGCGACAAGGAGGAAGACATGTTTTGGTATTATGGAAAATCCGAGCATGAAACCAAGTAATTATGGGAAATATAGGGTTTGCAGGAGAGACATGAACACACACACACATTGTTCCATACACACACACACACGAGAAAAGAAAGAGAGAGACAGCGGCGTAGCTACGGTGGGGGAGGGGGGCTCCAAATTGGGCCATCACTTGAGGGAGTCCCCCTAATGAGTGTCCAGATTTTTTTAAAAATTAAATATGAAGCCAACGCCATGTTATCTTGCTATTCATGTTGTTATCTAAATTAGTGACCATGTTGCATGTATTCCACACATTAGACTTATATATATATATATATATATATATATATATATATATATATATATATATAAAGTAACATTATCTCATGTCATGATGTCAATTGTCAAAATGCAGGGGCCCCAAAAGAGGCCAAGCCTCCCAGGCCCCCAAATCTCATGTTAAGCTTTTGGAAAGAGATAAAGAAAGGGAGAGAGACAGAGACAGAGAAAGAATTAAAGTTTTAGAGTTTAAGACATTGATCAATTATTTGTCAGGGGGAGGTATGGCGAGAATGAATGTTACTTTAATATTTTGGTATGATAGTTATATCCCTTTGTTTAGGTACTCCCAGGCCCAGGTTATGAATGTGAATAGTTTTGCACTTGTTATGGACTGAATGATTTAGCCTTCGTTGAATGTAAGAGAGAGTGTGTTAAATGAGTGAGGCCTTGTTACCGGTCCAGAAAGGTTGGACGGTTGATTCCTGGACTGGTGGTTTGTGTATTAAATATTTATTGAAGTTGATGTCATTATTTGTGCTCTATCGGATATTATTAAAGTATTAAATTATTATTTGTGTTATTCATATATATTTGGAGTTGGGGTTTAAGTGATAATTGTTCGTATTTAAGTAACCCCTAACGAGTTTAAGTAGCCGAGACAAAGACGAGCAAAGAATCGAAACCTGACAGTATTCATTCTTCCCTTGTACCTTTAAACCATGGAACGGGTTGCCTGAATCAGTCAGGAAAACTAATGAACTAGCAGAGTTAAAGTCTCTAACATGCGGAGCTAGATTAATACATGAGTACGCGTAGGGCGTAAATATCCTCCACTTTGAGAGAACTTCTGCAATGTATAAGATAAGATAAGACTAAGACTAAGACTAAGACTGCTTTATTGATCCTTACGGAAATTTGTTGTGATTACAAGGACTCTTTTCTCATATAAAGACAACACAACAGAAAAATACACATAAATACAACAGACAACATAAAGAGTTCATTCAGCGACTACATACAGGTATCTTGGTGCATTTCATATTCCCTGACCAATGAGTGGCGGTGATAGAGTCTGACCGATTGAGGTACGAACGAGTTTTTGTACCGCTCCGTTCTTGTTTTGATTGACAGCAGTCGCCCACTTCGCGACGACCTGGCGTAGTTCTGATGGAGCGGGTGGCCGTTGTCTTCCAAGATTTTTTCGATTTTTCTTAGGCACTTTTGTTCAAAAAGTTCCTTTCAATGTGGTAATGTTGTGAGTAAGATCAGGCAGTTTGGCGTGACCTTACTCAGCAATACGTCCGTGTGATACGAAAAATGGCCAGCTCCTCTACCACCGAAGCAAAAGCCACCTTAACTTTTTTTACGCGAATACATACTTATCGGTAATTTTATTTTAAAAAATCCATAATCTTCTTTGATTTTTTGTGAGTAGATATCTTTGTTTATTATTATTTGTATGTATGGCTGTAACCTAACAGAGCACACACACACACAACACAGACACATGGCCGCCCCTCCACATGTTTGACAAAAGAGAGAAAACAATGCAAACTGAAATAGATAAACATCGTCTGGAAATTCTTTGTGCTCCTTGGCTTGACATGCCATAAAGAAATCGTATTTATGACCCAAACAGTGAGTCATACTTTTTATTTTCTTCTAGATAAGGACTACTTTCGATGCCCAAGGTTACATGAAATGAGAATGCGTTGTGTAAGACACTTTTTTTTTTTTGTCTTTTATGAGCTTCGATTCTGATCGGGCGTTTGGTGCTACAATAGAGTTAAAAAAAAACTTTAAAAACGTTAAAAAAAAAAAAAAGTATGGGTGTTTGGGAGAGAGAGAGAGGTGGAGAGAGAGGGGAGAGAGAGAGAGGGGAGAGAGGGACGGAGAGAGAGAAAGAGAGAGGATGATAGAAAGAGGGAGAGAGAGAAAGAGAGAGAGGGAGAGAAAGAGGGAGAGAGAGAGAGGGAGAGAGAGGAAGAGAGAGGGGAGAGAGAGAGGGGGGGAGAGAGGGAGGGAGAGAGAGAAAGAGAGAGAATGATAGAAAGAGGGAGAGAGAGAAAGAGAGAGAGGGAGAGAAAGAGAGAGAGAGAGAGGAAGAGAGAGGGGAGAGAGAGAGAGGGGAGAGAGGGAGGGAAAGGGGAGAGAGGGAGGGAGAGAAAGAGGGGGAGAGAGGGAGGGAGAGAGAGAAAGAGAGAATGATAGAAAGAGGTAGAGAGAGAAAGAGAGAGAGGGAGAGAAAGAGAGAGAGGGAGAGAAAGAGGAAGAGAGAGAGAGAGGGAGAGAGAGAGAGGAAGAGAGAGAAAGAGAGAGAGGGAGAGAAAGAGAGAGAGAGAGAGGAAGAGAGAGGGGAGAGAGAGAGAGGGGAGAGAGGGAGGGAAAGGGGAGAGAGGGAGGGAGAGAAAGAGGGGGAGAGAGGGAGGGAGAGAGAGAAAGAGAGAATGATAGAAAGAGGTAGAGAGAGAAAGAGAGAGAGGGAGAGAAAGAGAGAGAGGGAGAGAGAGAGAGAGAGAGAGAGAGGGAGAGAGAGAGAGAGGGAGAGAGAGAGAGAGGTTATTTGTTGTTTAATGACCTCGAAAGCCTCCAGCCTCAATGATTCCAGCATCAGAGACTGAGAATGGACCTCATTCACCAATCGTAAACAAACAACATTTAGTCACATGATCTTATTGACAAAACAATGAAAAACACTGTCACGTGACAACCATCAGGAATTAAACATGATATCGTAAATTATATAGAAGAGATAGAGCACCACGTGGCTAAATGTTGTTTGTTTACGATTGGTGAATGAGGTCCAATGCTAGGCGGAGTTGCTCGAATCGAGGGGGGGGGGGGGGAGGGGGGTCACTGGTTCGTGCCCTAGTAGACGCAGTCCCCTTTTTTCCTCCTATTAAATTCACTGTGCCCTCACATTATATAAGTTGGTCTCTAGTGCTGCTTTTGTATATATATATATATATATAATATGCATCCAAAATGAAAGCAGCCCACAGCATTCAGGTGCAGACGGCGACTAAAGCCCTTGAACTAAGCGCAGGCAGACGTTACTGATGTGACCTGGTGAAAGACTGCGCTGTTCATTAATCTTATCTTATCTTATCTTCTATATTACAGACGTTACTTTAAAAAAAAATAAGAAGATAATTACGTCTTACTCATTTCGTGTGTCAATCTAGTCATGCGTGTTAATGAATGACTTAAACTCTACTAAGTCGTTGGTTTTCCTGGCTGACTCAGGCAACCCATTTCATTCTCTAATAATAACTTCATCGGTATGGGGATTCCATAACTTTTCATTTATTATTACACCTAGATAGTTTGAGTTTTTATCCTGTTTGACTGGCTTACCATGAATAAAGAAAGTAGTTTTTAATTGGCTTTAGTTTGTTTTTTTTTTTTTTTGTTATTTGCATTTTTCTGGGTGGAATGGAGTTGAACACAAATGTTTTTCAGAAAGTAACTGATTCTTATCTATTCTTATTCTGTTTCCAGGACTGGATCTATATTCTTAAACTAGAACCTGAGTAGGTTTGTACATTGGCGTAACGAGGATTTTGCAGTGGGAAGGGGATTGTCGAAAAGGTAAAAAAAATAAATAAAATTCCCTTTTTTTTATCTCTCATTTATTTACTTATTGAGAGCGAAATAATCTCTTTATAGAAAACTTGATCATCTTCATAATGAATTCATTTAAAACAAACAATTGTATGCTATTTGTTTAATTATTGTGTTGTTTTTTTCTGATCGTGTGAACGCTTGTTGATAGAACTAATTTCGATTGGATATGCTCGATCTAAATAAGATCGATGATCAACAGAGCACGATTCCAAACATTATTTTAAAGTAAATCAGACATCTCTAAAATATTTTTTTTTTATTCTTTCATATTAAAACACAGCTTTTTTGCTTTGTGAAATTATTTATAGGACAACATAAACATTGGGGAAAAAAGTGGAGGGCTTCTAAGGGTTTATATCCGGCCTTGTTTCATACACATCATGACTAACACAGCTTAAGGAAACTGTCAAACTACGCTTGTATATTGTGTCATACTCGTTGGGGGTTGGTGTGAATAGACACACTGTCACATTAGACACAATGTGTCTGTATTGCCTGGTCCATCAATGACTCACACGCCACTTTGACATAGTGTGTGATCGGCGGCCCTTCGCGCCTGGTCCTCGTGTGTCGCGCGAATTTCGAGTAACGCTCAAAGAAATGTTGAAATGGTTAGGATTCATGAAATGTCAATGTGGGTACCCGGCCGTTGGGTTCTAGCCCTGTATATAAAGTACAGATAACTCGTTATAATGGCCTCCTCTAGTCGTAGAACGACTATGGTTCATCTCAAACACTTTTTCATGTAGAGCCTTATTTTGGAGAGACACTCCCGTCCACAAATATCGCAGATTAAGGTGTGCTAAAGACAGGTGTTGTTATAATGTATTTGTGATGTCCTGTAAATAAGCGTCGTCGCCTCGTTGAGTTGCCTCCCTTAAATTATTGCAATATCTATTTATAGATTATCAACTGCCATCATCAAAGTCAAGGTTACATCAGAATCTAACAGCTAATTCAAACACTCCATAGGAGGCGCGGTAGCTGAGTGGTAACGCCGGAGGTCCCGGTTCGAATTCTGGTCATGACTGAGATTTTTTTTAATTTTAGGAGTCAGCTCATGTCCATCCCTGACATTAGTTAAGGAAAAAAAAGTAAAGGCGACATGGTCGTTATGCTGGCCACATGACACCCTCGTTAACCGTGTTTCACAGAAATAACCGTTACATCATCTGCCCTACAGGCCGTATGGTCTAGAAGGGAAAGTTGTCCATAAGTCACTCTCAGACAGCATCGTCTGCCGTGTATGAACTTTACGTATTAAGACAAGCTAAAAATCTATGGCCATATCACAAGATCTTCGGGGCTCGCTAAGACCTTCCTTCAGGGAACAGAACTAGGAAAAAGAAGAGGAGGCAGACAGAGAAAACGATGGGAAGACAACATAAAAGAATAGGCGGGCCTGCCACTGCAACAGGCTCTAACTAAGGCAAAAAAACAAAGAGGAATGGAGAGAGGCCGCCGACAAATCTTGCATGGTGCCCCAACGGTCCAACAGACTAAGGAATAGGTAAAGGACTCGAGACTGAAGAAATCCTTCCACAGTATTCCCAAACCCTAGATGTGGGGCCCTAACGGAGCTTCCTCTATTCGGTACAATAGACCTCATAGTTAATTTGCGCAGACCCAACAGTCAAAGTTTGTATCTGCTTAAATACTTACATGTATCATTTTTCCTAAGCGTAATCAATGAAATCTACAAAAAAAGACTCTTTTACAAAGCCTATATTCTTCTTCTTCTAGCCAGCTTTATTGCTGCTGAGCTGTCAGCTCTTTTGCAGACTGTGCCACGGAAAAATAGTGTGCTGTTTTCTTCAGTTGTTCAGCACTGCCTTACAGGGTGTTTGGTTATGTTGGGCTGTAGTGGAAGTAGGGTCTGCCTAAGGTGGATTAGGAAAGGGCATTCAAAGAGAATATGGTTTACGGTTTCATAAGGGTGGGCACAGTGTCTGCAAAGGGGGAGTTGTGTGGAGTTTATTTTGTTCAGGTGGTAATTTAATAGTGGTGTGTGTCCTGTTCTTAGTTGAAAAATAGTAAGTTTGGATATGCTTAAATGCTTACATGTATCATATTTCATATGAGCAATCAATGAAATTCACAAAGACTCCAGTTTGACAAAGCCTATTTCAACTCACTCCGTCTGTCTGTCTGTCTGGTCAGACGTTTGTACACGTCATTTCTCCGACACCCAATCTCGGATCTAGCTGAACTTGTACAATCTGAAAACACAAAAAAATCAATTTAAAAAATTATAAAATAACCAATAAGTTAATTAACTATTTGTAATAAATTACGTTGTTTGGTACCTCAAAAAGGGAAATAAATAATGCTTGACTGAAGTGGTGGTACAAGCTGAATTAGCCCCCCTTTTATAGATTGTCGTCTGAGGCTTATTACAAATTTAATACATAACTGATCCAAACTAATTAATACACTTAAGCTTATTTTTATTTTTATTTTTGCTTGTTGTAAGTAGTTATTTATTATTTCCGTTTATTCGTTTCCGTGTCTTTGTTTCCGTTATCGTTAATAAAAACTCAAACAAAATTAAAATTTAAACAATTTTTTTTTTGGTTCACAGACTACAAATAACTCTTGAGCTTGGGATGGTAACGTAACCTTTACACTAATGTTAAGACTAAATGTACCTCTGGCACAAGGTGCACGCTTGACGCAGGTAAAGTGCACGTCAGGTAAAGTGGCAAAGTACAACCAGGAACGCTGATTAAATGTATCTCTGGTTCAAAGGTTAAATGGACCCCCGGGCGTAGAGTTGAAAAGAACCCCTGACATTGACATCAACTGCTCCTCTTGCATATAAATTAAGGAGTCTCTAGCTCATACATTGCAAGGACTCCTAGAATGGACATTACAGGGACTCCAAGAATGGACATTACAGGGACTCCTAGAATGGACATTACAGGGACTCCTAGAATGGACATTACAGGGACTCCAAGAATGGACATTACAGGGACTCCTAGAATGGACATTACAGGGACTCCTAGAATGGACATTACATGGACTCCAAGAATGGACATTACAGGGACTCCAAGAATGGACATTACAGGAACTCCAAGAATGGACATTACAGGGACTCCAAGAATGGACATTACAGGGACTCCAAGAATGGACATTACAGGGACTCCAAGAATGGACATTACAGGGACTCCTAAAATGGACATTACAGGGACTCCTAGAATGGACATTACAGGGACTCCAAGAATGGACATTACAGGGACTCCTAGAATGGACATTACAGGGACTCCTAGAATGGACATTACATGGACTCCAAGAATGGACATTACAGGGACTCCAAGAATGGACATTACAGGGACTCCAAGAATGGACATTACAGGGACTCCAAGAATGGACATTACAGGGACTCCAAGAATGGACATTACAGGGACTCGAAGAATGGACATTACAGGGCCTTCAAGAATGAACATTACAGGGACTCCAATAATGGACATTACAGGGACTCCAAGAATGGACATTACAGGGACTCCAAGAATGGACATTACAGGGACTCAAAGAATGGACATTACAGGGACTCCAAGAATGGACATTACAGGGACTCCAAGAATGGACATTACTGGGACTCCAAGAATGGACATTACAGGGACTCAAAGAATGGACATTACAGGGACTCGAAGAATGGACATTACAGGGACTTCAAGAATGGACATTACAGGGACTCCTAGAATGGACATTACAGGGACTCCTAGAATGGACATTACAGGGACTCCAAGAATGGACATTACATGGACTTCAAGAATGGACATTACAGGGACTCCAAGAATGGACATTACAGGGACTCCAAGAATGGACATTACAGGGACTCCCCTGCACACAGATTGAACGGACACTTTTTATAATAATGGCATTAAATCTCAGTATCGAAGTTCGACAGGAGACATAAGAAACTGGTTGCAATGAGAACTTTTTAGAACTGAATGTCACAAAAACTAAAGAATTCATAAAGTATTTCACAAAGAACAAACAACTGACAGATGAACTGCTTAAAGACATTTGGGTGTCATTGTAGACAACCAACTTGCGTAGGAAAATCATCTTAAAAACCCAACAAAGACAGTCACACTGTGATAATATTTTTTTTTTTTTTTACATCTGAACAGTTTTAAATTTCAAAAGAAAATCTTGGCTTATTTTTTTACTGCGGAACGTTACAAGATGTGATAACATATGGAATACCTTGCTGCCATGGCAACGTGTCATCTAAACTATTTCGCAGCTTGGACAGTCTTCTAAAAAGAACATAAAAAAAAAAAAAAAGGCACGATGGCTGAGTGGTAAAGCGTTTGGCCTCCTAACCGAGAAGTCCCGAGTTCGAATCCTGTTGAAGACTGGTAGTTTAATTTCGGGATCGTAAGGGCGCCTCTGAGTCGAACCATCTCGTTAAGTAGGTTGGTCGTCGAGCTAGCCACATGACATCTTTATTAACCGTGGACAACAATAAAACTGATGACATTTACATGATCTGCCCCATAGGGTCGCGAAGAGTTTGAACGGGGAACATAAACACTTTTTAAAAAGTTTTAGTCTTAGTAAAAATGTGCTCAAATCACTTTTGATTATAAGTTAATAGTTTCCATGGTTTCAATATCCCTGGTAAAAATGGTGGATATTAGGCAGTTCGTAATTCAAACGTTGACGTAGAGACGGAAGCAGATGCGTAGCTAGCCACTGGAAGTAAGCTACAACTCTGGAAGAAAGAATTATAGGATAAATCTGTAAATAGCTTGAGTAAATCATTTTTAAAGTTTCAGAATCGGCGCCCAAAAGTAGTGTTTCCAAAAAGTAAAAAAGGTCAGGGGGGCCGCCCCTGACATGAAGAAGTGCTCACACGTCAGTGACATAAGTTGCAAGTCTATCACGTGATACCTACACCTTGTCACGCGCGAGAGTGTCGCTCACCCGGTGTATCAAGAGTTAGACCAGCGAATAAATGTATTCGCATTCATCTTCACCAATCCTTAGTTTATTGAACCCTTTGATAATTTTACTGCCATTTCGTAAACGGTAGAGATCGCAGAGGGCAATGGACTCGTCATTTCTTTAATGTTATTTTCAAAGTTTCAGAAGCGGCGCCCAAAAAAATAGTTTTAAAAAGTGCGAGGACGCCAGTGACATAAGTTGCAAGTATATCACGTGATACCTACACCTTGTCACGCGCGAGAGAGTTGCTCACCCGGTGCATCAAGAGTTAGACCAGTGAATAAATGTATTCGCATTCATCTTCACCTATCCTTAGCTTATTGAACCGTTTGTGTACAAACAAGATAATTTGACTTCCATTTCATACATATACCACAATAATTGCCCTAACTAACAGGCCCGTCATTTCTTTAATGTTATTTTCAAAGTTTCAGAAGCGGCGCCCACAAATAGTTTTAAAAAATGTGAGGCCGCCCCTGAGATGAAGAAGTGCTCACACGTCAGTGACATAAGTTGCAAGTCTATCACGTGATACCCACACCTTGTCACGCGCGAGAGTGTAGCTCACCCGGTGTATCAAGAGCTAGAGACCAGCACGTGCAGAAACGATCAGAAGACCAGGCGTGAGCAGCAGTGGAGGTGGCAGGGGCGTGGGGGTTAGGGGGTACAGCAAACATGATTAGAACAGATAGCGACAGGGAATATCATGTAGGTGGAGAGAAAGGGGGGGTAACTTTAGAGAGGTGGCGGGGCAGTCGTGTAGCACCAAGGATTGATAGGGAATAAACATTTGTAAACACTGCCCCAGTTGCCGCCACCCCCCGGGGAAAAATAGTAAAGGAAAAGTCATGATTAGATCAGAATGTCTATTTATAGAACACATAGTAAATATGCACGCTCGTAAAACATTCTCTCTTTCCATCTCTCTCAGTCTCTCCCTCAGTGTGTCTCTCTCCATCTCTCTCAGTCTCTCCATCAGTGTGTCTCTCTCTCCATCTCTCTGTCTCTCCGTCAGTGTGTGTCTCTCTCTCCATCTCTCTCAGTCTCTCCATCAGTGTGTTTGTCTCTCTCTCCATCTCTCTCAGTCTCTCCCTCAGTGTGTGTCTCTCTCTCCATCTCTCTCAGTCTCTCCATCAGTGTGTCTGTCTCTCTCTCCATCTCTCTCATTCTCTCCTTCAGTGTGTGTCTCTCCATCTCTCTTAGTCTCTCCCTCAGTGTGTGTCTCTCTCTCCATCTCTCTCAGTCTCTCCCTCAGTGTGTGTCTCTCTCTCCATCTCTCTCAGTCTCTCCCTCAGTGTGTGTCTCTCTCTCCATCTCTCTCAGTCTCTCCCTCAGTGTGTGTCTCTCTCTCCATCTCTCTCAGTCTCTCCCTCCATGTTTCTGTCTCTCTCTCCATCTCTCTCAGTCTCTCCATCAGTGTGTCTGTCTCTCTCTCCATCTCTCTCAGTCTCTCCCTCAGTGTGTCTGTCTCTCTCTCCATCTCTCTCAGTCTCTCCCTCAGTGTGTCTGTCTCTCTCTCCATCTCTCTCAGTCTCTCCCTCAGTGTGTGTGTCTCTCTCTCCATCTCTCTCAGTCTCTCCCTCCATGTCTCTGTCTCTCTCTGTCTTTCTCACTCACTCTCGATATCTACCTCTGTGTTTCTCTCTGTCTCTCCTTTACGTGCCTGTCTCTCGCTATCTGTGTCTCTATCTGTTTGTGTCTCTGTCTTTCCCTATGTCTCTCTCTCTCTCTCTCTCTTAATAACCATCTAACAATCTCTATTATAATAATAATCTATTATCTATTATTATCCGTCTAGTTATTTTTGAATATGACTTCATATGAATGCATAAAATATAAAGTTTTTATCATAGTAGAATTATATGATTTACAGTGCATCATGTGATTACATATATCATCATTTGGTCATATATAGTATCATTGATTCCATCATATAATTTTATTTTAATCTAATATTGTATAAAATTACTAATAACTATTCTATCTAACTCAGGGTCGCGACCCCCTTGGGGGTCGATTGACGATTTGCCAGGGGTCGCCTAAGACCATCGACCATCGTTGTCTATTCTTCTATTGCTGTGTGTTTGTTGGGGGGGGGGGGTCGCGGCAGAATGGGGGATTGTAAAAAGGGGTCGCCGAACTTAAAAGGTTGAGAACCGCTGATTTAACTGCTATCTAGTAAAAAAAAATGCAAATTAAAACTCTACGGGTTAACCACAAGGTCCTCACGGCTCGCAAAGACCTTCCTGCAGGGAACAGTACCAGGAAGAAGAAGAAGTGGCAGACAGAGATGGCGATGGGAAGAAAACCTTACAAAATGGACGGGCCTATTATTGAACAGAATTGATATCTGCATGTCTACACCTTTGGCGGTCAAATTGTCTTGTTAGTAAACTAACGGTTCGATAGTCAAAGAATAGGTAAAGGTGAATATGAATATTATTTATATTATGTTCTGACTTCAAGATTGCAAATAAATAACAAAACTGAAAAGAAAGAGTTTAGTAAAATGTGTTTCTGCGTTGCTAATAAGTACAAAATAGTTATTTTTACAAAGCTTACATCAACTCACTCCGTCTGTCTGTCTGTCTGTCTGTCTGTCTGGTACAATTATTTTTTGCACGTTATTTCTCGTACATCTGTTCTCCTATCAGGTTAAAACTTTACACAATTATTTATTCTACCTAACAAAACATGAATCAATCAAAGAATTAGCCAATACGTATATTAATTAATTATTTTGATTGGTGTCGAAAATGGGGAAAACAAATGCTACTTGTTGAGATAAGTGACTGTAAATATGTAGCTATTCCCCATATTTCGTTTTGCACACGTTTTTACTCCTACTCTCCATCTTCGAATCAAATTGAAATTTTGCGCCAATTATTCAATGAATAAGAAAATTTAACCAGTTAGTTAATAGGTTAATCAATTAGTGGTAATTAGGTAATTTTGTGTTGTTGTTGTTTTTTATAGAAAAGGGGAGCTTAGCCCTTCAGTATTAAGATATAAGGCGCTGATTTGTTTTTCAGGTTCTTTCCCTAAGATAACTTTTACTTTCTAAAAAGATTTTTATTTTCTTCTTTAGCATGTTATAAACAAAGTTTATCAACACAGACTATATCCACACTTTTTTTTACTCACTCTCCAAAAGATACATAGCAAATAAAACAATTTTAAGGTATCACAACAACAAATGTAAAACAAAACAAAAAAATTACTACACCATCTTGCCATCAATAGAAAGTGATAAATTATACTATTTTATGGATTAATTTTAACATTCTAGAACAGGTTGTGCCCACTTTGAATATTGTTGTAAAAAGTTTTATAATTCAAATATTTTATTCCTAATAGAGGAAATCTTTTATTTTATTTAGACTAAAGGGAAAGTCTGGAAACTTGTTTTGTTTTTTTATCTTCTCTCATTCTTTCTGGACTCTTTTGATTAGCTTGTTAAGGCTATGAGGGAAATGTTTTGAGATCCCCTGGAGTAGACGTGAAAAGGATGTGAGTCATCAGTTCACCTGGAAGTTTGTCTGAGTGTTTTTTTTTTCATACATCATCAAATGTGTGCGTGTGTGCATTCAGGTGTTGTAAAGATTCATCATCTATCTATGTTTGAGCCTGCTGGATTTGAAAAATCAACTCTTTTTTTTTCAGAATCTCTCTCTCTCTCTCACACACTGTTTCTCTCTCTCTCTCTCTTTCTCTCTCTCTGTCTCTCTCTCTCGCAAGTTATAAGAAAGTGTATTCTGACAATAATTCTAAATTTGTATCAATCATTTTATGAACGGTCAGAAGCTATGAGATTGATGATCACAAATGAATATTTCTATTTGACCAGAGTAGAACCTTTAGTAAAATCACTAAATTTTAGATACACTTCAGGACAGAAGAATAAAAAGTAAAATAGCATTAATACATAAAACACTCAACCAGAATTTACAAATTAAAAAAAAAACACAAACATAAAAGGACATTTCTTATTCAATATATTCTAGGACAAATTCCTACAAGTGCTCCTTCTTCCATAGTGCCAGTAGAGATTTGAACGGGTTGCCTGAATCAGGTAGAAAAACAAAATAATGATTTAGCTCATTGTTGGTATTCACGGAAAGATTAACACAGAGTTACGTATCTTCGCTTTTGAACGAATTTTTGTACTTTATAAGATAAGATAAGATAAGATAAGTAATCCGTTTTGAGGTTCTTAAGTTAGTTCAGATCTTTATACCTAGTTTTACGTCAATTAGCTCCTTGACCTACAGTTCCATGGCCCACAGATCCCTGACCTACAGTTCCATGGCCCACAGATCCCTGAACTACAGTTTCATGGCCCACAGATCCCTGACCTACAGTTCCATGACCCACAGATCCCTGAACTACAGTTTCATGGCCCACAGATCCCTGAACTACAGCTCCATGGCCCACAGATCCCTGACCTACAGTTCCATGGCCCACAGATCCCTGAACTACAGTTTCATGGCCTTTTTGTAAGATCGACGCCTTTTTGAGACGCTTCTGTTCAGATAGACGCCTATGTTGTGACAGACGCCTCTGTTCAGATGCGGCCTCATTTCAGATAGAAGCCTCTCTTCAGAAAGACGCCTTTTTGTCAGATCGACGCTGATCCCGGACCTACAGTTCCCTGGCCTACAGATCCCTGACCTACAGCGCCCTCACTTGAACTATTAAGTACATCAGTAATTCTGTCATTACTTCTTTAACTCCGCCAAGGGCGGTCCCAAGGCCGGCTAGCTACCATAATATGTTGTAAAAAAAACACACAATCTACAGAAACACCAAACATTAAATCGACAAACATCGCGGACCTGGGAGACGAAGGACTTCCAGTTGTGAGGTGCTCAGATCCCGCCTCTGTTCAGATAGAAGCCTCTGTTAAGACAGACGCCTCTGTTCAGATGCGGCCTCACTTCAGATAGAAGCCTTTCTTCAGAAAGACGCCTTTTTGTCAGATCGACGCCGTTTTTAGGTAGACGCTTCTGTTGAGATAGACGCCTCTGTTATGACAGACGCCTCAGTTCAGATGCGGCCTCAGTTCAGATGCGACCTCAGTTCAGATAGAAGCCTCGTTTCAGAAAGACGCCTTTTTTGTCAGATCGACGCCGTTTTTAGGTAGACGCTTCTGTTGAGATAGACGCCTCTGTTATGACAGACGCCTCTGTTCAGATGCGGCCTCAGTTCAGATGCGGCCTCAGTTCAGATAGAAGCCTCGTTTCAGAAAGACGCCTTTTTTGTCAGATCGACGCCTTTTTTAGGTAGACGCTTCTGTTAAGATAGACGCCTCTGTTATGACAGACGCCTCTGTTCAGATGCGGCCTCAGTTCAGATGCGGCCTCAGTTCAGATAGAAGCCTCGTTTCAGAAAGACGCCTTTTTTGTCAGATCGACGCCTTTTTTAGGTAGACACTTCTGTTCAGATAGACGCCTCTGTTCAGATAGACGCCTCTGTTATGACAGACGCCTCTGTTTCGACATGTGCTGCTTATTAAACCAGATTCAAAATCAAGTGCATCGAAGACAAAAAATCAACCACGTTTGCAGCGGCCCCCCTCCACACACACACAGAGACGTACACATATACACTCAAACACACACACACACACACACATCCACCCACACACACTCATAATAACATATATTCTGTGTATCTACAAACAAGCAAACTCTAACCTCTACTTGGGGACAGGTATGTTCTTGATTGCGATCAATACCACTCTGATTTTAAAGTATCGATACCAACAACAAAAAAATCGATCCAGTCAAGACTCTTGCAAAAGGAGCTTCAAAACCACATGCTGATGTACCAAGAATTTAGGCTATGTACGTTTGAAGACTATTCAAACTGACAAAACATGTACACATGATCTCCAGTAGATCTTTATATGTTCCAGTCCAGTAAATAAATAGAGATGTACGTGTACAATGAATTTATTTCCGATACGGTTTTGAACTAACGTCAAAGTTTTTATCGTGAAATTAAATTTCTTCGATACTGTCTATTCTCATAAGATGGAATCGGGGAATCGAATCTGTGAAGACTAGAGCATGAGTTGTCTGCAGTGATCTTTCCTTGATCTAAGGCTTAATGTGCAGCAACCATCTCTGTGACGTCAGGTCACGTTCAAAGAACTAACTAAACAAAGATGTGACTGGCTTCATAACAGATGCATAGACACAAAGACAGCTCGACCTTGACTGATACAAGGGTCAAAGTTCAAGGTGTATATTGCAACTATTGGTGCTACAAGAAGTTTGTAAAGGGGAGGGGTGAGGACTTTTTTTTTCCCCAAAGACCTTTCTAATTTCAGTAACAATTACAACAATAATAATCCATCAGCGGCTGATCTTGACCCGTTGATATGATAACAAAGCGCCTCCTTACTACTATTGCCACAGGAGGTTCTCGAGAACACCAAAATACCCAATTTACTGGTTAAGCCCTAGATTGGCATCAGTAAAGTGGATTTCAATCTACCTGATCTACTGTTTATTGATAAGCATAACAAAATACATAGCAATCATTACCACTGCAGTGGACTACCTCAGAACTTTAAAAAAAAAAATTGATTAAAAAAAAAGATCAGCTTGGATTACTTGGAAGTCATTCAATTCTGACATCAGCCAACCTGATAAATGACATTTGACCCCAAAGACATCTTCGAGGCACGAGAAAAGGCTAAAAATACCCACAGCGACATTAATTCAACATGTACAATGACCATATAATTGTCTCTAAGGCCGCACTATTAGAGTGCACTATTAGAGTGCACTATTAGAGTGCACTATTAGAGAGTTCTATAGGTAGACACTACTGGGTGCTATAAAAGGTGATTACAGGATGGCACTATTACAGGGCACTATTACAGGGCACTATTACAGGGCATTATTACAGGGCACTATTACAGGGCATTATTACAGGGCACTATTACATGGCACTACTTTCTCGGCTGCATAAACATGTTGCATTCAAAAAATCATAACTCTCAGCTTCAAAAGTCTTTCAATGGACTCCAGCGCGTCAAAGATTAACAATAACCAATTGTGTTTTAAAAAATTGCCTCCATTTCTATTCGTCTGCTGAGCTGGTTATGTCCCCTGTTACCCAGCACCAGCAAAACTTAGCAACAAGGTTTCTCACATCGCTAGAAGTTCTGTATACTGCTAGAATGGATGTAGGTTAGGGTTAGGCTTATCTTCATTCACTTGAAGACGATATTTTAAGCTTCTGATCCTCTAGGAAACTGCAGCGTCTATCTCGGTAATAGCCTCTTACCTGGCACCACTATCACCTGTGAGCCAAACCGGCAATTTTTATGACCATCATTGAATGAATCTAATGTTTAAAAAAAATAAAACATCCCTCACACACGTACACACACACACACACACCTTTTTTTAAAATATACACTACTGATAATGTAATACTTTGAAGCTGGATAAAGCTGGATTTAAGAAACAGTTCACTAGGTCGCTTCTTATGTTAAATATCTGATGGTTAAAACTTTTGTTTAAAAGAGAGAGAGAGAAAGATGAGGGATGGCAATGAAGAAAAAGAGAGAGAGGAGAAAGAGAGAGAGAGAGAGAGAAACAGGAGATGTGGCAAAGAAAAAAGATAGAAAGAGAGAGTAAGAGAGAGTAGAGAGAAAGAGAAGTGATAGCAGCGAAAAAAGAAAAGAAAAGAGAGAGGATAGAGAGAGAGAAAGAGGGACGAAAGAAATGATAAAATAGAGAAGAGGAGAGTGTGAGAAAGAGGAGGTAGGGCAATTAAGAAAGCGAGAAGAAAGAGAGAGGATAGAGAGAAAGAGAGAGAGAGTGAGAGAATGGGGAGTGATGGCAAAGAAGAGAAAGAGAGAGACAGGAGAGAGAAGAGATATGGCAATAAAAAAAAAGTAAAGATGATAAGAAAATGTAGAGAGAGAGAAAGTGGAGCGATAGCAGTGGGAAAAAAAAAGAGAAAAGAGAAGAGATAGAGAAAGAGTTGACATTGGCAATAAAGAGAGAAGAACGAGAAAGAGGATGAAGAGAAAGAGTCAGAAGAGAGAGAGACATATAAAGAGGAGAGGGGAAGAAATGGAAAATGAGAAACAAGGAAAGAAAAAAAGCGAGAGAGTAAATGAGAGACAGTGTGAGAGTACGAGAGAGAGAGAGAGTACGAGAGAGAGAGAGAGTACGAGAGAGAGAGAGAGAGTACGAGAGATAGGTGTACAGAAAAAAATCAACTTCAATGAAAAAACGACAGATGCTTATAAGCTTACTACACTCTGGTCTATTCAGACCTATCAACAGGTGGGCCACGTCTCCAGAGATCTGATGATAGAATCCTTAAAATAACAAACACTATCTCACCAGAAACACCCGTCATCATAGGCGGATCCAGGACCTGAGGGGGGGGGGGTGCTCCCGTCAGAACAGATGAAATAATATTCCTTATATTTAGAGAGTTTATTGGAGCCGTAGTGACTGAGCTGTAAAGCGCTTGGTTTCCGAACCGGGGGTCCCGGGTTCGAATCCTGGTGAAGACTGGGATTTTTAATTTCGGGATCTTTCGGCTCCTCTGAGTCCACCCACCTCTAATGGGTACCTGACATTAGTTAGGGAAAAGTAAAGGCAGTTGGTCGTTGTGCTGGCCACATGACAACTTTGTTAACCGTAGGCCACAGAAACAGATGACCTTTACATCATCTGCCCTATAGACCACAAGGTCTGAAAAGGAAACTTTATAGAGAGTTTAGTGCCTGATGCCCCATCGTTTGGGGAAATACAATGTTAACATGTGGGTGATTTTGAAATAATTGCTGAATTCAGTGATCATCCTATAATAACTTCATTGTTTTTATGGACTTTTTATGGACTTTGACTATAAAATAACCAAAATAATTGCACTCCGATATGTGAATCTCATAGAAGCTACAAACAGAACAACTTAAAAACTATCATTCTACAGTTTAAATTGATCGCAATTAACAATGTAAATAAACAACATAAATACAAAAATAGCATAGCAGCCTTAGCATATAGAAAAAAAAAATTGTGCATTTGTTATACCAAACTGCTTTCTTCTTATAGGTCCTCCGCCATATTTGAAAATCTTGTACAGGCCTAATACAAATGACGTTTTTTGGTGATTATTTGACCTAACTCTGTTGGACCGCAGTTAAACCGTACGTAGAGTTGAAAGCACATTTCTCTAACAGAATTTCAATTCTTTACTTTGATTTATAATGTAAACTCATACACGGAGACAGATCTATAAATATCAAGCCTTTTGGTACATCCGGTATTCAGAATATATTATAACAAATGTTTTAAAGAAGGCGTGGTGGCTGAGGGATAAAGCGCCTTGCTTCCGATACGAGGAGTCTCGGGTTCGAATCTCGGTAACGACTAAGATTTCAAATATCGGGATTTTTAGGACGCCTCTATGACCACACAGCTGTAATGGCTACCTGGCCTTAAGTAAAACGTCGTGCTGGCCACATGACACCCTCGTTAACCATGAGGGCTACTTTTCTTACTTTCTTGAATGTTTCAAAATGGAGCGGGGGGGGGGGTGCGTTAAAGTTATAGAAATACTAGTCTATACAATCCCATTGTAGTCTTTCGTTGATAAGGACCCCCCCTTCCCCCCCCCCCCCCCCCCCCACCAAAAAAAAAAAATACTACTAAGCAAGGCTTGAAATGGTAAGAAAACACTTTCGTTGCCAGGTTGGCGAGTTAGACGGGCTATGACGCAACTTCCGCTGTCACCTCCCGCCATTGACAAGTGACGGGAGGTCATGACTTCATTAAAAAAAAAAAAAAACACCTCGCAGCACCTCACAGCCCGCAGCGAAAACAATTATTTAGCAGGCGCAGTGAACAGTGGTCTCACCTTATCTGCTTCTGGCATTAGCTTAATCCACAGTTTAATCCAGGCCGGCTCACTGACAGGATTAAGGCACTGCACTGACACTGAATCCTAGAGATTGACTACCGACACGGAAGCAGTCAGTGGGGAGGGGGAGGGGGAGGGGGGGGGAAGTAAATGGGTTTATTAAGTTGCAGTGACATAAATAACAGACCAATAATGATACCGCCCCCCGTCCCCCTATTAGCGTCATTGTTATAACCCGGTGAGGCCCAACCTTTTTCCGGTCTGGGAGGGGGGGGGTCATCTACATTTTCGACACACATGTCAAAGGCCGGATTACGTCGAAATATCGCTCAGTTCCATTCAAAAACGATCATTTGAGACTTCTATGTGTATTGCAGGCAAAATGGTTCGAGTACCTCTTTACGGATATTTCTGTGACATCTTGTGCCAGCATTTCAGTCTAAGACTGAACATGCAGCTGCCAACTCATTTACTGGCCCTTGTAATCCTTCTTGCGAATGGTAGGTGAGTGCGACATCGATGGCGAACAGCAGTTCCGTCACCAAGACAGGTCGTCTCTTCGTTTTGGCTTTAAGTCGAGTCGAGTCATGTTAAAAAGCCTTCCCTCGGATTTACTGTGGATATAGTAGGTCTACAATAACAATATACCCATCTATCTACCTGGATATATAATATCCCAAACTTTCTTATTCTTATGTTATTAAAAATCTATCTATTTCTAATTTTGGAAAAAGAATTTTTGCTAGTTCATATTTTCAGCCATTTTATTTCTTTAAAATTTGAAGCTTTGTAATGTGATAGAAAACAAGAAAAAACATAAACAATAATTTTTTTTTAAAAGACAATACCTCCTTTATGCAACTTATTCAGTGATTCTTTTCTCTTAAAAATTAATTAACGTTAGATTTTTTTTTAAATTGTTACCCCACCCCCTTCCCCCCTCCTCTCTGAGAAAGAATCCTGGTTAAGCGAATGGATAGATCTAGTACACCTTTTAATAGTCCAGTGATTAGCACTTAGATCTAGACTTAGAAGACAATGCGCTAAATTTTCCTGAACATTAATTTATTAAGACTCTTGAATCAATAAAGCCTCACATTCGGAAATTCCCGAACTCGATAGTGTTTTCGAAACCGATGTAGGATCTAGACCTAGATTTAGTCTCGAGCCAAATTTATATTTATTTAAAATTTTACTTTTAAAAAATTATAACGGTCAAACTACAGTTTTCCCCTCGCGGCCAACGAGTTAAAAATTCTCTTCTCTGCAATATACATCAACTGTTAAATTTCTAGGGAAATCGTTAGAAATGTATTTTTTTAGATCAGCGCCCGCACACCCACCCAGGTTCCTCCATGAAGGAGTGACTTGAAAAGAGGTATTGTCAAGGAAGACACAAAATAAAAGATTCAATGATGCTTCTATTTAGAAAGATTGAGATGGCATCGCTTCCTCATGTTC